>NC_080570.1:140927140-141207140 GCF_030247185.1 Malaya genurostris | reverse complement strand
ACTTGAGCATATTTGTTTCCATTCTGAAGCACAGTACGGATCCCTTCTGGACACAATAACTGCGGCGATGGCACAACCAAGAGGACAGTCTAAAAATTGTGGTTTTTGCAGACACAACACCGTTTGTATTAGGCGACTCACTCTTGAAATTCGCGATCTCACTAACAAAAAATAGAACTTGTTGCTACAAATGGTTATTACAACTTTTAAACTGATCTTGCGAATAGTAACATAAAAACGAGTTTTTAGCGGCCCTTACACGATCATTAAAAGTGTCATTACCAAAAAGTAATGACACTTTTAATGATCGTGTAAGGTCTACGAGTTCAGTAATGACACGAGTAATGATTGAATTCCGGATTTTCCATCATTACCAACATTATTTCTTCTTCTTATTTTTTTTTGTGGAAGTGCTGAATATCTTTAGAGCTATACGCGAAAAAATGACAAAGTGTATATTTAAATTGTTAATATTTCATTAACCTTAACGTTTCAATGGCAAATCAAATTTATTTTCAGCTAAACGAAAATAAAAATATTGCTATTGCTATTGCTGGAGTAGTTACAAATACTCATCATTAATAATGAACGTGTAATGCTAAAAAGTAATGATGTACGATAATGCAGTAATGACGAGCGTTTGAGCAGAAGTGTCATTACTTAGTAATGACACTTTTAATGATCATGTAAGGGCCGCTTTTGCGTTGAACTCAAATTTTGAGTAAGAGTTACTCATTATTATTTACGGTAACTACTCAATTTTTGACGTTTCCATGTATCATTTGAAAATGAGTAACTAGTAGTCAAACTCTGAGTAACTTTTTCTAAGCGTGTGGACAATTTTGACAGCAGCCGAAATGCAGCCAGTCTTCTGACGGTTGCTAGAATTCCTCACAAGCGGGTTACTGTCTGTTCGGCAAAGCCCTTACTGAATGTTCGGCAAAGTAACGAAATAAAATTTAGGTATTACTGAGCCTTCAGTAATTAGAAGTAAACAAATAATTCGTTTCTTTTCTATTGTAAACATTCAATGGCGGATCAAGATTTCAATTTATTTCCGTATAAACATACAAAAAATGTACACTGCATAACCTATGTTTCGAGGACGTACAATTGTAAAATCTCGGTTGATTTTCCAGAAGGCCGTAACAGCAAGTGACAGTTTCTCTTTGTTTACTTTCTCTTTTATTGATTACCAAGCGGTTTACACGTTTATCACTTAACTCTTTGCATAGAATGATGCTCAAAACGTTCGACTTCCAAACAGAACTGTGAAATCCAAGAAAATCTTTTTAGATCACATCACAATAATCGAAAGAGAGAGTGAACAAAGAGAAACTGTCACTTGCTGTTACGGCCTTCTGGAAAATCAACCGAGAAATGTGCAATTCGAACGAAACACCGTTTATTGAATATGTTGGTAGACATGTCGCTGAAGTTCTTCGACATATCCTATAAAGACCTACCGATAGTTGAAGCAGGTTCTGGAAGAAGCTTTCTTTAAATAATCAAAACAATAATTTGTAGTTATTATACTTGCATAATAGATCGTAGATTCTAACGTCTTTCTTTTAGACTACACACTTAAATTTTAATGCTAAATCTCGGCAAAAAATTTGCACAGCCGAGTGCCCGGTAATCGTCTCGACAAAATGTATAATTACTTATTTTTTATTGAACCTAAATTCTGAACTAGGATTCAGGAAATGAAATTGAAGTCAAGAACTTATTTCTAAACAAGGATCAGGCTAAGCAATTAAGGGGAAAATTCAGGTTCGGAACCTAGGTCAAGCATTCTGTTTCTGAATTTAGTTCTATAGTTAAAAACTCAACTTATTTCCAAAATTATTTTCAATTCTAGAACTGAATTCTGAAATTAAGTTCCGAACCTGAATAAACGAACTGATTTCAGGTCCAAAATTTGTTTCAAGAATCCAAGTTCCGGATTCGGTCTCAGCATACAGGTTCCAAACTTAGATTCAAATGAAATATTTTACCGTCCCATATTTTACCCAGATACGACTTTCGGCTCTGGGACTACATAAGAAGAACTAGAATAAGTAATATGAGAAAGGCCTCTTTACACAACTGGGTGTAATAAAACCGATTTTTTGAACTCGTTACAATTCTGGAAGCGGGACAGTAAAAGTCGCAAAATTCACACAATCAAGTAATATGAACGAATATCGATATTCGGCAGTGTGTCGTAACTGCGTTCTCCAGTTAGGTCTGTGATATTACCCACCCGCTTTTGCTCCAACCGTTGAGCAAGCACATGTAATAGCATTAACTGACACGGATGCAGTGCGCCAGGATATGTCTTTGTAAAGAAAAAAAAGTTTACGAACCGCAGTAAAATTGGTTGAAAATGAAATCTTAACAAACAGTAGAACAGTTTGTTTCATGATTAGTATTTATTTTCGATGTTTCCTGTTAAAATTGAGAGTAATTGCGTAACTTCTCCTCTCTAGGAAATTTTGAAGAAATGCTTCCAGATCAGTATGGCAAAGAAAGTCGGAAACTCCTGTATTTATCGTCCTTCACGACAAGGAAGCATGCAGGTATCAATATCCCAATGGACCTCAGTTGTATAACTGAACTTTAGCAACAATTTTACTTAACCTAAACCTGAACCTAACCTGAAAAAGAGCTTGAAGAAGTAACCGAAACATAATGCACATCAACAGAACACCGAGGAGCATCTGATCTTCGTATGTAGATTTGTATTTGGAGAAAACCACTTCTGTATCGTGAAACTCGTAAATAAAACTACAACGTCAGAAGAAGAGGTACGGCAGGACTCCGCTGGGACGACCGTGTTGTGGACAGTGATTTCGGAATTCGCAAACAGTGTGAAGCTTATTTTATCGAACGATAAACAAGATAACATTCAAATCCAAAACGGCGAAAGGGGGGTGGGGTATGCGGGCTGTAACAGAACAGCAAAAAGGCAGCTTGTGGAAACGATCACATTAGGCTACTGGATTCCGTCTTGTCGCCTGTTTTTGCCTCACCCGTCTGCTTATGTCGCGCCCAGATAATAAAATCGAATTAAACGCAAAAACGTCCGAGGTCTTGGATGATGGTAAGCCGGTCTGGTTGGACTAATTTTATCAACGCCAACTACACGCTTTTATCCGTCAGTCGACGAAAGTTCGACCAGAGCGAAGTAGGCGCAGAAGATAAAACTGCACTGTTCTTCGTGTACCAATAGAACCCACATGTTGCAATGCACAGTGGTTCAAAAGCTCAATTTCACGCTCTTAATTAATAACTCATAGGAACGTGTTTTTTTAGGTACAGTATCTTCAGCAAAGTTGTTCAGAATGATAGACGCCATCTTTTGGTAAGTTTTATTTATGTGATTAATCCCCCTAAAAGTGAGATAAAAATATTATTTTAGTTCAGAGAAAACATAGGGGCTAAGTTACTTCGACAAAGTTGTTCAGAAGATTATTTCAAACAAATTTGCTGAAGATACTATTCCCGTAACTTGAGTGTATATAATGTATTTTCATGATATAATGTATTTTCTGAAAAGGGTGCCCTAAAACCAGTTTTTGTATGAAAACACATATATTATCAATTTATATGAGTTTTTCATGTTCTACAAAGTTTTTCATCATTAAAAACTACATATCTTTCTCAAACATACTATGCTGCTATCATTTCAGTTTAATGAAATAGAGCCATTTTTCATGGTTTTTATTACAAAATTTCAACTTGTCTATCATCAAAAGGCGCAGAAAGGTGCAGATGAGACTACTTACATATTAAACTACTTGACAAGAGCTTTCATACCGTGGTTGAATTACTCGTCTGCGATCGTCTGCAGGCGAGATATGTTCTTTTCAAATATCCTTGTCCTTGACATTTGCAATGATAAGGTTCATTGCATATCAGATCAGACTTTAGTATATATTCGTTACCATGGTAACTCTCACAATAAATGATTTTTATGGACATCGAAGTCTACAAATAGAAAAGTTTAGTAATCATACCAGACGTTTTCTGAAAGTGAGATAAGAAGCCACGGCTTTGAAAAAAGGCAATCATCATTTCGAATTACGTTATGTCATTTTTTGGTAAGTTTTGCTATAGAAAATTTCTGCGGACAAATGTCCTCCATTCATCAATTGAAGTGAAGATCGATAAACGCGTGCTATATTGTACTGTTCACAATAATTAAGAAGTTTCTTTCATACAGATTTCGAGAGTATTATACACGCAAGCAACACATATCACTTTCGAATCGGGATCCCATGAATTGGTTATTAGTTTCATCAGATCCATTGGTTACAAATATTCGTGAATGGCCAAAACAGTCCAAGAAGAATCTGTCGGATGATGCTAAGAGTCTTTTAGCTGGTTAAGAACATTGTCAGCGATCATAAAATAAATACAAATAACTAAAAATGAGTTTTGATCATACTTTTCTCTACCAGAAAATGACATAACTTAATTCGATTTAATGATTGCTTTTTATTAAAACCGTGACAAAACAGTTACCAAACTATTCAATTTATAGACGTGCAAAAAAAATCATATTTTGTGGCAAGTACCATAGTAATGAATATATACTGAAGTCTGATATGACATGAAGTGCATCTTATCATTGCAAATGTCAAAGACAAGGATATTTGAAAAGAACATATCTCGCCTGCAGACGATCGCAGACGAGTAATTCAACCACGGTATGAAAGTTCTTGACAAGTAGTTTAATATGTAACTAGTCTCATCTGCACCTTTCTGCGCCTTTTGATGATAGACAAGTTGAAATTTTGTAATAAAAACCATGAAAAATGGCTCTATTTCATTAAACTGAAATGATAGCAGCATAGTATGTTTGAGAAAGATATGTAGTTTTTAATGATGAAAAACTTTGTAGAACATGAAAAACTCATATAAATTGATAATATATGTGTTTTCATACAAAAACTGGTTTTAGGGCACCCTTTTCAGAAAATACATTATATCATGAATTACACTCAAGTTACGGGAATAGTATCTTCAGCAAATTTGTTTGAAATAATCTTCTGAACAACTTTGTCGAAGTAACTTAGCCCCTATGTTTTCTCTGAACTAAAATAATTTTTTTTATCTCACTTTTAGGGGGATTAATCACATAAATAAAACTTACCAAAAGATGGCGTCTATCATTCTGAACAAGTTTGCTGAAGATACTGCACCTAAAAAACCACGTTCCTATGAGTTATTAATTAAGAGCGTGAAATTGCGCTTTTGAACCACTGTGCAATGTGGGGAATAATTGAAGTGGAGCGAAATGTACACTAATTAGCGAAAACATGTTACCCTCGGGAACAATTCCACCGGTTCTCCAAGCTAGATCGAAACGTGAAACAGGTCAAGAAGATTGCAGGTACGGGCAGAAAACAATCAAAATTTCGTATCAGCTTCATCGATATAGTAATTTTCACTGGTGGTTAACAAACATTGCGATGCGACAAGATAGTGACAAAATGCCGCAAAAATAGCGAAACTGTCATTCGTATTGATTCAATCCCTTCGAAACCACAAACCAGAAAAATATATATTCAAATTGACCGTTAAATGACAATTGTTTTTTATAACCAGAATAATTATACAATGATACTTTGTATTCATCGACGTTTTTGTCTTCAAAACCATGTGCTTCACTCGAAACATTATCAATATTAACTATATAAATAAACTACTATGAAATCGTGTACTCTAAAAATTCAGTCGTCTCTGACATAGATACAACTATTGAAATTCACCGGAAATCAATAAAACGGCCTACCTTAGTCAGCATCATCTATTAGGTTTTTTACCGTCAGTGCTAACCTCAATCGGATGAACACATTTTGACAATTCAGCAGTACTGTTTGTAAACAGAGATTTTTTTGTTTGTCTATTGACAAATTGGATGAGAGCATTTACGGTCCATATCGCTTAAATAAAGTATTAAAACATTTGCTCACGATTTGATACGGTTTGTTTTTGAGATTTATTAAATAAAAGTGACTAGTTGCAAAGTGTAAAAATGATTGTTTTAGACGTGCTCTTCGATTTTTGTTTAAGCTTGTTTGTAAACAGTACCACTGTCAAGGATGAATTTTTGTTCATCCGTGACGTCACGATAAAAAATTCAATTTGGGTCGAAAAAACAGTACAATACTGTAAAATACAGTACGAATACGAGTTTTACTTGTGCCATTATATTGTCACTGTAGCACTAATCCGCAATTCGCTGGACAGTGCAGCGCAGCGACGTCAGTTGAACTGCCATTTCCTATACATCAACTGATAGAATCATGTTACTTTATACATATTTTGTTGTCTTGTTTATGAACCATGTGCTTCAACATAAATGCATGCATTGTCTTGCCTCCACTATCGAAGCACATAACGATGGAATATCATTTTCTGTATGCGCTTTAAGTTGATAATGTATGCTTAGGAATCAATTGGTTTGATGCTGAGCTTAACAAGGGAGTGAATTTTCGTTCAATTATGTGTAATTAATACATCGGATGACAGTCTAACAGTTGGGCTGAAAAGTTCGTATCGTTTCTATGAGAGGGCGCCACTAGAATTAAATCCATACCATTTTTAGTTAGTACCAACCTTCAAAAGATACGTGTATAAATTTGACAGCTGTCTGATTATTAGTTTATGAGATATTGCATTTTGAGTGTAGCTACTTTTGTTATTGTGAAAAAAATGAAAAAAAAGGAATTTCGTGTGTGAAGTGGGAATTTCGGAGTGAATTGATGGAGCCATGTTTCGTCCATTGTTATATATCGACGAAAAAAATCGGTTTTATTTCGATATAACAGCTCCAAACACTGCTCAGAATCATCAATTCGTTGTTGTTTTTGATCGATTGTGAGCTCACGCGGCACCCATTTTGCACAAAGCTTTCTCATATCCAAATATTCGTGAATAATATGTCCAACACGTTCCTTTGATATCTTTAGGGTGTCAGCTATCTCGAGCAACTTCACTCTACGGCCATTGAAAATCATTTTGTGGATTTTTTTCACGTTTTCATCGGTAACAGCCTCTTTCGGACGTCCACTGCATTCATCGTCTTCGGTGCTCATATGACCAATACGAAATTTTGCAAACCACTTACGAATTGTTGCTTCACCCGGTGCAGAATCTGGATAATACTCATCAAGCCATTTTTTGGTATCGGCGGCACTTTTTTCATCAAAAAGTAGTGTTTCATCAACACACGAAATTCCTTTTTTCCATTTTTTTCACAATAACAAAAGTAGCTTCACTCAAAATGCAATATCTCACAAACTAATAATCAGAGAGCAGTCAAATTTATACACGTATCTTTTGAAGGTTGGTACTAACTGAAAATGGTATGGATTTAATTCTAGTGGCGCCATCTCATAGAAACGATACGAACTTTTCAACCGATCTGTTATGCACATCTCTAGTTCGATCAAAATATTGTGATATTACATGACACATTGCATTTTTAAATAAAAGAATGTTTTTTTTCTAGTGCAGTGCTGTGAGTTTCTGTTTGTGCGCCTTTCATTATTTATGTAGGTGGAAAACAATCTGGCGTTCTTTCTTGCAAGTAAGTAAGATGAATTGATATTATTTTTTCTATTTAAAATATTTACACACAATTTTTGATCTATCTCTTTGCAGGACCTGTATCGGAAAAAGCTCGAAAGTCACATAACTATCGGAAGATGTTACAGCCAAAAGACGTTACTTTTATGAAATCTGTTCAGGAAAGTAATTCTCCAAGAAATACAAAATTTATCAATTTGTTTTGTTTCCTTCTAATAACGGAGAAATGATTTTTCTTCAATATTGCAAGTATTTTTTCCTCAAATAAAATGTTTTGTTTTAGTTTTTTGAGCAAGTCTTCATGTTTTTTTTAATATTCAAGCGGTTTCAATAATATTGATTACTTTCAATGAAAAAATAGTGTTATAAATGAAGGTTTCCTAATCCCAGGTTCAACTCATCAATTATTCATACATGCACAGGGTCAAAGAATTAGCGAAAATTTTTGCAGCTATGCTTCAGCCGTTCAATTTTTAATTATAACATACTTTATTTACTCTTATTTCTATCCAACAAATTTTTCCAAAACTTTGGAATTCCTGCAGATTTACTTTTTAAAATTAGTACCAAATAAAGGGACTCGATCAAGAGCCACCATTGTAGGGCAGCAGCAGCGCATGGTCCGCATATTATTGGTGAAGCTTGCCAAACTTAAAAACTAGATACCTTTTATTTGCAATTAATAAAAACTATTATTTGCAATGTAAGAAAAATAAACTTAAGCTTGTTCTTTATATATATGAATTCATATTTATTTCATGATTCTACCAAATCCACATTATAATATCTGTATGATCCTGAAAATCTTCGATATTCGCATATATTTCCGATACATCGTTTTCTATTATTTATTTATTACGTCGTTTGCAATAACACGTCGCTTGTTACATCGATTTCCATCACACTATTTGTCAGCACATCGTTCAACGTTCCGTAATGTTCAACACGTCTCATCTATTACACCATTTCTTGTACGTCGTTTCCATTTTACGTTCAGAGGTGCTATATTACAAAATTTTGCTGAAAGAGTGATGTGCAGCGATTTTGATATAATATCACAATTTCTTTTTTTCTGTGTAGCCAATACACCACAATATTTTAGCTATTGTGTGTGTTAAGTAAGAGAATCTCACCCATAAAAAACCTGTTTTAATCCACCTGGTGGTGTAATGACTCCTTTCTCATGTACATATAATATTGTGGTATTCTATTCAAAAATTTTCTCTTCGATTTTTGAAAGAAACCAAGTGATTGTTTATGCATAACATACAGAATAAAACAGTGCTTTGATTGCGTAAGCCATCCTTAAGAGAACGACACTTCCGGCACCGGAATCCGAGAACCGGTATAATCGAAGTCGGTTCGTACGGCCACCAACTAACATGACACACAAACTCTTCTAGTACGCACCCTATAACTCAGGATTCGGAATTCGGATCCGGATGAAATTCAGGAATTTCGTATAGGATCGCAAGACCTTTCATTTGAATCTAAGTTTGTGGAAATCGGTCAAACCATCGCTGAGAAAAGTGAGTGAGATCTATTTTGGTATGTATGACCACTATTTCTGGTACTTCCGGAACCGGATACCGGGAACCAGGATAGCCGGAATCGGTTTGTTTAGTTGCCTACTGATAATGACTATCGATTTGTGTAGTTTTGAGACCAGTTTAGAAAAATTTTCACGTTTTTTGCTTCGCCGGTTTAAGTGACGGTGTGCAATATTGAACACACTTTACCCTATAATTCCGGAACCGGAAGTCGGATCCGGATGAAATTCAGGAATTCCGTATGGGACCACGAGACCTTTGATTTGAATCCTAGTTTGTCAAAATCGGTTCAGCCATCTCCGAGAAAACCTAGTGAGATTATTTGACACATACACACACACACACACACACAGACATTGCTCAGCTCGATGAACTGAGTCGAATGGTATATGACACTTGGCCCTCCGGGCCAATTTTCACTAGTCGGTTTTTCAAGTGATTGCATAACCTTTCTATATGAGAGAGGCAAAAACATAGCAGGGTGCATAAGTTTCCTAGAATTTTCCCTATGATCCTCTGAAATAAATAAACGAAGATTTGGGTTTATTTTAACGCAATTTAATTTATTGATTTAATTGCTTTATTTATCAGAATAGTAAAATAAATAGTTAATTATGGTATTCTACGAAACGATTTCGTGTACTCGTTTAGCACAAGTGGACGTTGCACTTAACAAATGTAATATCTGTTCTTTTTCTATGCGTCGTTTTGCACAAACTGCAAAGGGCAATGAAGATTGACAGTTCTTTTTTTTATTCGTTCAGAAACACATTGGTCGCATTGGAATTATATTTTTTTTAACATTCAGTGAAAAAAAAACACATATTTTAACATTCAGGCTGTGAACCATTTCACGGTTAATTTTAACTTTTGGTTAAAATCTGACAATTGAGTGGTTGTTTGGTGTCGAGTAGTTAAATTTGACTAAAACTGTGGCCCATTTCAAAATTTGACGGACGAAAAGTTATTTGGGTTTATTTTCCACTGGAAATAATTTCAACTAACTTTTTTCAGTGTTGGAAAATAACTATCGATCTGTCAAAAATAACCATGCTCTCGAGCAGGGTTATTTTTGACAACATCAAATTAACCACTCGAGTGCCAGATTTTAACCAAAAGTTAAAATTAACCGCGAAATGGTTCACAGCCTCAATAAAAAAAACACATTTAATAATAATTGATGAATCGATAACGATTTGCATAAAAGGGAAATATATTTTCCCATGAGCGTTAAGGGGTTAAATGCGGATTGAGTAATGAATTCTTACTCGACTGCTCATTTCTGGCTGCTCGATCAACCCGATTGACAGTGACATTATAAGCGTCATTGAATGTTCTTATGAATGTGTAAAAGTTAGGCAACTTACGATTTTTCATTACACTCCAGCTGGAGGAATGTATTATGCTGACTAAGGTAGGCCTTTTTGTTAAATTCCAGCGAATTTCAATGGATTATGCTCGAATTCTAGGAAGAACTGGTTATTTACTAGTTTTGTGTATCCGAAAAACTTGAAGATTTAAATTTATATACTCAGTTATAATTTTTTTATTTAGAAATAAAATGAAAACGTGAAAAATCAGGAAAGAATAAGAAAAAACGAATTGACAATTCAGTCCGTATTCGGAATCGGTTGTTATACATAATTTTTCGTCCATTCGGATTTGATTCGGTATTCATTCCGAACCAATATTGTGGGTAGCATTCAAACGATCCTAATGTTGTTGAAATTGGTTCCGCCATCTCCGTAAAAATTGAGCAAATAGAAAAAGCGAGTGAAAGACGTACACACACAAAGACATTTTTCGATCTCGTAGAACTGGACCGAGTGGTATACAACATTCCATTAACAATCTCTGGATTCGGGATATTCAGCAACTCTGTAAATATGTTAAATCTCGGTTGATTTTTCATTAGGGCATATAAGCAAGTGACAGTTTCTCTTCAATTACTCTCTCTTTCGCTTATTGTGATGTGATTAAAAAGATTTTCTTTGATTTCACTACTCTGTTTGAAAGTCGAAAGTTTCGGGTATCATTCCATGCAAAGAGTTGAGTGATAGACGTGGAAACCGCTTGGTAATTAATAGAATAGAAAGTAAACAAAAAGAAACTATCCACTCGCTTATACGCCCTAATGAAAAATCAACCGAGAAAGGGAAAAACTGGATGGAATTAATCATCCCGATTCCGAATGTCGTTTGATTCGGATTGTTTCGATCGAATACGAAATTTGTCATTCTGTAGTTCGATCGAATTACAGAATGCAAATTTTTACATTCGTTAATGAATGACACTGTGACAATCTGGCATCACTGAAAGTAATTCTAAACGGTTCGTCGCTTGCTACCCCCAAACAAGTCGTTTCGTTCAAAACGAAACGGGAGACCACCGAAAAGACTTGAATGATTGCAAAACGGGGAACGTTTTCGGATCACAGAAGGAAAAAGCTTAGCTTTTAGCTCAAAGCAAAATTGCCGCATTTCTGCATGCTTTTTATATCGGTATTTATTTTTCGCGAATTGTCACAACATAACTCCTGTGAATTGTGTTTATAAAAAACCTACTTGATTTACATTTTTTTGTTAGTTTGATTTCCTGACTGCTTTTTCGATTACCATTGTTTTATTGTTCTGCTATTTTCGAGTGTACTATTTTTTTTAACTTTTTAACCGTTATTCGAGAATGATTTCATTTTTACTAGCGCTTGATAAGTTTAGTTAATACCTGTTTTCAGGCAGGGTTGAGTGTTTAACATTGTTGGTAGCACTTTAACCTTTAATCTCTGTTTCTTCATCAACATCTTCGTGAGAGTTTTGATTAGCAACCTCGCGAAAAAGGGTTTCACTGCGATTAGCTTCGACTTGCGGCTCACCAAGTCTGCCGAACAACAGACAAGCTGCCAATGGAAAATTGATATGACTCAAAATGATTTATTTTTAATACAGCTACTTACTTAAACTTAGACACCGTTTGATATCAATTTGACCGCGGTAAGGCAACCTCTCCCGGCAGAGAAAAATGAAAGAAAAAACTTTTAAACTACAAACGAACAGAAATGCTGCTGCAGAGAAAATGACTCTCGGTATAGCACAGAACAGAACAGTTTACTGAGTAGATCGCCTAACACAAAACTAACTGGTAAATACATGCGTATGTGTTGTATATAAGGTCTATATATTAGTATCATAGTTGATTGTGGTTAAATAATTGATTACTTTTTCGCTTGAACGCTATGCACTAAAAACGACTTTCTTAAGAAATTACTTGATTAGATTTCGACGGGTGTCGACGACGACGACGACGACTGTCGCTAGCCCGGTTTGATTCGGGCTGTACTCTTTGTCCGGCATGGCTCACGTGCTCGTCTGGCGCGTGGAGAGATGATTGTGCGCAAAAGAACGATAAAACAGAAAAAACCTCAGCGAGACTCACAGTCTCACCTTCAACGATTCCATCCGTTGTACGATTCTCCGTCGTAATTCGGCATATCTGGAAGCGAAAACATTGAAGGTTAGGGAAGGTTTGGAAAGAGAAGGAAGATCATACTTACTTCGTTCTTATCCGGAACAGTTCCCGCTGTTCTTCCTCGTGGTAGCGCTCCAGAATCGCTCGGCACTCCGGGATCGAAAGATTGAGAAACTGGGCCACCTCACTGCTGCTCGGTTTGAAGGAGCATGGCAGACAAAAAAAATTATGTTTTGCAAACTTTGAAACTTAGTGAACCCCTGGAAGCCTTACCTAATTTCCGGCGTTTGCTGTCCATCCATCAGAAACAATTTGGCAATGTCTTCGTGCGGTCCGAGAATTACCCGCGTCACCAGCGGAAAATCATCCTCCTTGAGCTTCTTCTGTTCGCCATTGTCTTTGATCACAAACAGGGCAAAGTTTTCCGCCCGACTTTCGACCTTGTACTTTTCCAGCAAGAGATTGATCACCTGGACATCGATAGAAAAAAAGAAGCACACGCAGTCAATTAGCAATTGTTTCCTCCAACCGACCCCAAAAAAAAACTCACCTCCTGAGTATTGACCAACGACGTTACCCACACATTCATCTGGGACCCGTGCGGCGGAGTGAAAAATGACGTTTCGCGATTGTAGAAGTGTCCGTTGATAGAACAGCGCCGTTTCAGCTTCGTCCGGGAACGCCGATTTCCGGAGCGTCTCTTGATCGCCGTCGAACCCGTTTTCGGAGCCTTTCGCAGCACTACGCCATCATCCGTCGTCGTCGTTCCGGTGGTCGTAGCCGTCGAAATACTAACCGAGGTTAGACTATCTTCCGTCGGACTGACCACCACCAGCTGCACATCCCCGTTGTTTTCAGCCTTCTTACCGTCAGCACCCAACTCGTCGTAGCAATCCATTCGTATGTGAATGGAAGTCTGTGGTCGGTCCGACGGTTTCAACGTTTCCGTTCCTTCGTCGTCACTGTCCATGAAACTGTTTCCCGAATAATGATTGCCGTGCGATTTGGACCGCAGCAGACCTCGGTCACCCGTCCAACTGTCGCTGTCGGTACCGGGCGATGTTACCGAACCGGAATCCGACTGATGTCGCTGGTAGGCTACCTTCGGTCGTCCGCTACCGCTCGGAGCACCATTCAGCAGCTCTCGAGTTTTGCCCAACAACTGAGATGCCAACGGTTTTAGCGTGTCGTCGTCGACCACGTGGAATGAATCTGAAAGTATGAAGAAAAATACGGAGCAAGCGGTGATTTTCGACAGTCTACAAATGTAATCATTCGGTCATTTTTCTTTCAACCTAGTCGGACGGACGTCAAAATTCTTGTGGTTAAAAAATAAGAAAAATACATTAAACAAATAAAACATCATGTACTGCATCAGTTTCCCGTTCAACTCCTGCTGCCTGCCGAGCTCATTCTGCTGTGATCAACCATGTGGAGGACCGTGCGGATGTCGTACCGCTCCCTGTGGACCCTGCTGTACTCCCTGCGGATGGCCCCCGAAGGTACGCTGCGAACCACTCAGCCAACCGATTCCGGCCGTAAGCTGTGGGTTCGTTTGGCGGAACGCACGGTATGATTTCACCATGCGACTGAGGAATGCCGGATTCTATGATTAAGCGGTCAGGGTGGCCAGGAAAGGATCGTTGATAAGGAAATTTTTCTTTATTTTCTTCAAATCGAGTCCAAAATAAATGCAGAATAAAGCATCCCGTTAATATTGTGTTTCTTTGCCTATTTATGAACTGTGATAAGACAGCCCTTAAGTACGATTCAGACGGTCCGGCTTCTTCCGGTAAAGGGAAAACCCACTTGACTAATTTTGACGGAGGCTGACGTTCTCCGGTAACGGTGACGGAAGAAGCCGGATCGTCTGAATCGTACATTATTCTGAGTATCGGTGCATTGATCTTCCGGAAGAATTACATTCATATACGCAATAACGCTTGCCAAATCAAAGAGAACTTGAAAAACATTTAGAATAATTCTGCTGTTAAGTTAATTAAATTCAAGTGTAACTGTAAATAGATGGTAAACCGCGGGCGAAAATCGATCATTTATTCTTGTGCGTAGGACGGAACTGGATTTCGTGTTGCGGAACTTCCACAAGCAGCAGCAAAACCAGATTTTCTGTGTGGAAAGCGTTCAGGTCGTGCACTTTTTGTTTTTGTGCCGTGGCGAGCAGTCGTCTTCAACCAGTAGCATTAACAACAGATTTATCAGTAATCGCATTCAGTTTCTAAATACTGGATCTGAATTTTGGATTGGATTCTGGAACTGAGGCCCTTATTACCGGTGTCACTACACGGTGAAAACCAAGTCAAGTGAATGGGACCCTTATTATGGGTATCACTTCACGGTGGAAATCAAATGAAGTGAATGTAGGTCCTTATTACGGAAGTCGCTTCTGAGACAAAAGTAATTACTTGAATGAACTTGATGTCATTATTAGGTTTTTTATCGTGACGACACAAATGAACAAGTATTCATCCTTGACAGTTCAGCGGTACTGTTTACAAACAAGCTTAAACAAAAATCGAAGAGCACATCTAAAACAATCATCTTTACACTTTGCAACTAGTCACTTTTATTTAATAAATATCAAAAACGAACCGTATTCAATCGTGAACAAATGTTTTAAAACTTTATTTAGGCGATACGGACCGTAAATGGTCTGATACAATTTGTCAATAAACAAATAAAAGAAATTTCTGTTTACAAACAGTACTGCTGGACTGTCAAAACGTGTTCATCCGATTGAGGTTAGCAATGACGGTAAAAAACCTAATTTTCATCACGCCACCAACATTTTGTTGAAAAAATTAGTTTTTTCCACCACAGTGATCACTTCACTGTGCGTGATAATGGTAATAGGTAAAATCAAGTGAAGTGACATGTAAGTGAAGTGAATGTGAAAGTGGAAGTGAGAACGGTACTAAGGGCCTGAATTGTAAAACTGAATTTTAGAACTGAATCCTGTTCTTCTGAATTCTGAATTAAATTTCAGGCTTAGATTTAAATAGAATATCGTTCATTTAAACCCGGCATTAATCTGTCAAGGTTGTTCGTCGGCTGCTTAGAATTTAGGTTCAAAATTTCAGACTTTAGTCGTCCAGATCAGAGCTAAAAAAAGTCATTTTCATTGAATCAAAATATTCGAAAATGACGAGCAATAAATGTCACTCTCAGCTCCGCTTGCAAATTATGAGAACGAATCCATGTCCAGTCAAGTACAAAAGCAGAAACGTAGTTTCAAAATTGTGTTCTTTCTTTCATTTGCGGTTTTCAGTGAAAATCTCATAGTATGCAGTGTCGATATTCAACCGAAGCTTTGAGAATCGAAAATGACAGAAAAAGGTTTCACAATGACTTCTACCTGTCGGTGCTCGAATTTGCAGTAGTTTTGGTTTCCAAAGAGGTTCTGGGGTGTAATTACTTCGATTGATCATATTTTAGTCAATCTTTACAACCGAACGCCACAGATTTTCATTATGTCGACGAAAGAATGAGAACTGAAACTCTTTTGATTCACCCTGCAGGCATGTGTTTGGTTTCGTATTTTCATAGAGGAACGAGTGACAGTAACAGCACAGATAACTGATATACAGGCCCAAACAAAAATTTTCCAAAACCTGTGAAAATTTCAAATTTGCTATTGAAGAATCCAACCAACTCTTTTGCGATCGCTGCGCTGCCCGAGTGGCGAGCTTTGAACTAAGCGATGGTGATAATTTTCAGATTTTGCTTGAAGATTCGAACAAAATGCAGGGTTTTTATTTTTTTTCTTACGATTCGAATACTAACATACCAAAACGTGTGAAAATTTGGTAAAAAAATCGATCATTTATGATTCAGTAACTTTCCGTGGTATGTTTGATTGATATTTATGGAGAAATCGTAACATGAAATACCAAATTGGAAGAAATGAGGTTGGGTTCTGTTTTCATATCTGGGATATTCTTTGATTTTTGGGTTGGATTTTGAGATTAATTGATAAATTATGATCAAAAGTTTTATGACTAGTCTATTTACTCATGTTTTACCATCTAAATCAAATCTGTATGTGAACTGAAAATTTCAAATTTCATCCGAGATTGTCAAGAGTATAGGACAATTTGAAATCATATATTTGATGACAACACGTGAATAATCGTTTTTCTTACCCATATTTGTAAGGTTTTGCCATCTGCATTCTTTTAAACTCAAGTAAATTGAAAAATTCGTCAAAAATTTTTCTAAATACATGGGATATGTCAAAACAATCACCATAACGCTATCTCGTGGTGACCACGCTGATTGGATTGTTCAATAGGTCGGAAACACTACTGCCAATTACTTCGCTGCGATCTTTCAAAACGTTCCACTAAGTTCCGGAACGATAACAAAATCCTCCTGCCTGTTATGTGAATATACCAACTACAACAATTTTAACACTTATCACACGATTTCCCTAAGTGTTAGAGACAATTTTATTCCCATGTCGCATTAGTCACACGAGAATTCGATCGGAATAAAACGAAAATAAACTTGCTATTTTTTACCCAACAGCAAAACAAAAATCTAGCATGAAGTGAATGTTACACCCAAAATTGTGGCTCATGTGAAAGCGGCACCCAAATCGTGGTGGCATCTCGTGTCGATCATGGCGACGTCTGCAAGTGTTCGCCACGCTGATTGAGCAAATTTTACACACAGTTCATACGACGACACGACCTGCCACTCGTCTATCAAAACTGTATCGTAAATTTAACTACCCCTCAGTAACTGGAAATGTCAAATCGAAAACGCTAGTGAATTTTTGTAAACTGGCAGCACAAGTTGATATATTTATTGATTTTGAATAACAGTCACCATAACCTTGATTACTGCGTATCGAAGGCAAGTTGAATGTAAACAAAATAAATTTCAGATCGGTTATTATATTACCGAACATTTTAATGGATTTACCTGCCTCGAGCGTAATGTAAAAATTGAAGAGTATGAGTTATGTCTTTTATAAAGCCGAGTTAAAAATTCAGGTCTTAGGGACATTGGGATGCATAACTCGCTGCTGACTTGAAACCGTTGTGTGATATCAGCGCAAACCAACGAGGAAGACATGGAAATGACCGACAACGAGCTGAGCGAGTGTGCTCTACGGTACCTGCATAACGTACGGTAAAATGATTTCTTTATGGAATTCCACTAGTAATCCTCGAATAGTGGCCAACTAGGTGAAATAATGTTTCCACTGCTGCGCAATCAATCGACACAAAACAATTTTGACACCGGCATATTACACCGAATCCTACTGCCCAAAAAAGCTAGCAGTTGAAGTGTACGGATGAATCGCTGAAAGCAGATCGTTGTCCTCGTTCGTTGGTTTCATCCTTAGTTTCGATTAAATTCCGAAAATCGAGTTCATTTAAATGCATTTCTGCTTAATTTGGACAAAGTTTAACACTAATAGAACTATTCCACCGCTTTCTAAACATGTTTATTTGTTTTGGGGTTCCTTGGTAACTAGTCCATAGATACTTAAACAGTGTTGCTCGAGAAATTTTTTTTTCTCATTTACAAGGGGTCGCTAGATTTGTGGTAACTGGCGGTGAATCATTAGCGAACAGTTTTAATGCTGATTTTTCTTCGGAGTGCCTGGTCGTGTCGTCGGTTCATATGTGAGCCTGTATTTCTGGTATCTGTGGTAACAGTAAGCACTCTCTTTTTTTTGCAATGAGTGACGAAAATGCTTCATTTCTCTTTGTTTGTTTTGGATGTGATCATTTACGAATTAGACACTAAAAAACGAATATGAGGCTGTTGAATTCACCCCGGTGGTGCGATTGTCATCTGCATACAATTGGCTTGAAGCCGAAATTTTTGGTTCTTTTGGTTCTAGTTCGCTGTCACATCTTTCTTCATGCGGTTGCACCAACATAAGGAAATGATTTCGATGGAATATAATCAAACTATAACAAACCACTCTTTTTTTCTAATTTAAAAAAAGGTCAAATTACTTGTTTTGCAGAGAATACTAGACAAGAGTTATATTTATATTGGGTTTGAAGAAATTATCTTTTGACACCAGTGTGGTTTGATTGTATGGTATGAACGACGACACGACCAGGCACTCCGAAGAAAAACTGACAAGGAAATTGTCCGTTAACGATTCACCGCCAGTTACCGCAAATATAGCGACCCCTTGATAATGATGAAAATAATTTTCTCGAGCAACACTGTTTAAGTTTTCCAGGATCTAGTTACCAAGGATCCCCAGAGTAAATAAACAAACAATTTCTAAACGCAAAAGATACGAAAAAGCATTTTTCACAGATTTTGTTAAAATATAGTAAAAAATATCTGCGTGTATTTCAAGAATAGAATCAGTGACTTCTACATGAAAATTTAATGAAGGGTAACTTTCCATTTTATGCAATTCAAATGCTAACCAGTCAACATATTCTAGTTTCAGGCGTCTCAAAGACGGGAGTTGCAAATGGTTTTGTAAGAAACACAATTCATGGTCAAGCATTAAAAATAATGCATTTATCGTGAGTTTTGAAATGTTCTGACGATTACGATGTAGGATACGGTTACAAAAATCAAACAAGAGAATGAAAAAGTAGGTAGTAGCTCAATTTGTTTGAAGTTGTTAAACAATCTACTTTATAATTCTTGTTGATTTTTTCATTAAATGGCCTTAACAATAAGTAACAATTTCTTTTGTTTGCTGTCTTTTATTTCAATTACTCAACCATTTCCATGTTTTGTATCATCGTACGTAGGATGCCCGATCATTTAGACTACTAAGTACATGCCGTACTTAAAAGTTTCCTTCACGAGCAAAGCCTCAGCTAATGTTCCCAGTTTGACTACGTTAACGCACAAAATCTGCTTCATTTGCCCGTTCTACTCGATAATCAGCTGGCGTGACTCGTGATCGATCACGACATTTCGAGTGAGGCATTTCCGCATATAGTTTTTTTTTTGGTTTTCTCGGCAAACGAGATAAGACTAAGCACTATGTAGATATTGTCGAACAGTTGCTATATGCTCTACAGTTTCTGCTTTTTGGGGGGTGCTAAACGAAACCAAGTGCCAAGCAGATCCTAGGGATAATGTAACCAACCGTCCGTATTTCTTCCGGCTCGCAGAAACCTCAAAATTCGTTTTGATATTTTTTAAATAGCATGTTTCAAATAAACAACATACGTAGCCATGGTTCTGGTAATTGTTATTTAAAATCAACAGTTTTCGATTTTTGTTGCCAGTTTCAATAATTTTTCAATCAATTTCGTTTTGACATTACCAGTTACTGAGGGGTAGTTAAATTTACGATACAGTTTAGATAGACGAGTGGCAGGTCGTGTCGTCGGTATGAACGTAGCTTATTGTTGACAACAACGCCACCAAAACAAAATGCGCCGGTTTCAGGAACCAGTTTCCATAGCAGGGGGTGGTTGAATTGGACTCTTTCATTGAGAATGCGTGACAATTTTAAGCTCTGTTCCAGATTACAGGTTCAGCTATTAAAACTATGACTCTGGACCTAGTTCCTAATTCTGCAATCTGAAACTGTTTTCTTGACTAGTTTTTGGAACTCGATTTAGTTCCTTGATTTATGTTCGAAGTTCGAATCGATTCTTTTTAGAATTCTTAAGTTATTCCCAAAGTTTTAGGCGAAATTTCCCACTACTGGGTATGTAAATTCCCAAAACTCATTTGTGTCGTCGGAAGCACCATTAAAATTCTGGAAGCGAAGCAATAAGTTACCAATATTTACACTCGGTAGTGTCAAAGAAGTATGCCAGTATCATGCCAAAGGGCCGGTCGTAAACTTCGTCCCTTGAACTAATCAAGTATGTGATGGTAAAATGAGTGCAATCATCATTTAAGGTTATAAAAAATATCTCTTTCCGACACTGGACCACATACATCTGTATGTACAAGCTGAAGCGTACGAAAGGCCATTTTCCTCATCGATCGAAAGGAACACGACTTTGCTTCCCCATTGCATTGTAAGATTCAATCCTGTTACTATATTTCTTTGTCCCATGACGTATATGCTCTTCATACCGATACGGCCAAAGCGACGATGCCGAAGTCTATTAACAATCAAGCGATCCACCACATTGTCCTAGCTCTGCTTTAACTCAAATTCCAATCCTTAAAAATCGTGTTTTCGTTTTTCTTTTGCGAAGATCATGTTGTTTGCCCACATGCTTAGTTCAAAGCTCGCCGCTTGAGCAGCGCAGCGATCGCAAAAGGGTTAGATGGATTCTGCAATTGTGCTATCTCGTGGTAAACATTCGATTTCTTTGCTGTGTCGCAGTAGGCGAGAAATCCGACATAGAAATTTGACGAAAGAAATTCACGTAGCTCTAAATTTTCGGTTCTAAAATCCCGTTCGTGATCAAAAAATCCTATCAACTGAGAGATGGCCAAACATCCAATGTTTTTCGAAACGACGTACTCCGCAGATTACGATCGCCCAGTAGCAAACCGGGAAATTGCTTTGCAAAGGGAAAGCAATACTGCCATTCCAGCAAGTTGTTTCTCGCCACCGGAAAATTGTACAACACGAGTTTCATCCACGGAACCGGACCCGACAGCCCAGTTAGCACCGGGCGCCGTCGAATGCAGTGCCATCAATCGGTTTCTGCCGAATCTTTGCAACAGTTATCCGGTTGTGTTTGAAAATCTGCAAGCAAACGCCGCCTGGACAAACCGATCGGGTCAATCACCGTTGAAATCGTCCTATCAAATCGATTACGACCATTTGTCCGAGTATCAGCTGGGCCCACATCCCGAGGACACCAAGTATTTCATACGCGAATGCAATGGAACCGCCTGTAGCGGACGTTGTTTCGGGGGACTTTGCTCCTGCCAACTGTGCCCGACGTCGGCCGATGATTGTCACGGCAAATATCCGGATCATAGCGTGACGAAGCCATCGAAAATTCCTAAAGGCTACATCATTTCTAGTCATTGGCCGGAACGGCCTTACTTGGAGGGTAAGAAGCTAACGGAATACCAGGACCGTGTCAGTCGAATAGGTGGAATAACGCAGCGAGAGCAAATTCATAACCATGGTCATTGCACGGCACCTAGTAATTGTCAGCATAGTTTTGTTTTGAAAAAGTCAACCGTGGAATAGATTTGGGTTGAAGAAAAAACAAATAACGAACTTACCTGTAATATTCCCTTGCGGCAGCGAAAATACATTCCGACACTGTTCATCCGAAAGGCTCCGGTTCATGACCGATTCATTGTACAGCTTTAACGAGTCATTAATCCTAGCGGGATCGATCGGTTGGTTCAGTTTGAGCGTTCCGTCGGTGGTACCGAGATCCGCTGCCCCGTTGATGAATTCTTGACTCATTTGCATTTTGAACGCTTCGAAATCATGCGATCGGATTGTGCCCTGTGGCGTTCGGAAGACGTCCTCCCCGTTTGCTGTTTTGCTACTATCCGTCGACGAGGAAGAATCGGTCACCGTTTGAGGAGTGAGTGTTTTATAATCGGTCTCGGTGACGCTGATGGAGTTTTCGCTCTGATCCGTGTGCTGGGAGTCTCCCGCCGACGGTAAGGGCGAAGGCATCGTTCGGTACATCCGCTCGGATTCATCCATCTTTCGTTCGACCTGCAGCAAATCGTCAATCTCGTCCCATTCGAGCTGCTTTACGTCCAGTTTCGGTGGAAGCGTTACGTATTTGTTTCCATTGACACCGTGGTTCGGGGAGGCCTCCTTCGAATTTTCCCCCGAGTTCGGTTTCGACGAACTGATCGAATTCAAATCCGATGAAATGCTTAGCGTGTCGTAGGACAAACTTTCCGAAATCGTCGTCGTATCATTACCGTCCGGTCCCTCGGTCAAACTTGAACTCATCGGATCGCTCCGGTAGTCCGGATTGAGGTTTTCCTTGTCTTCCAGATCGCGCATAGCTGACACCATCGAGCTTGGATTGCTGTACCGGTAGGAATTGCGTTTCCTCACCGTAACCACCGTCCGCTGGTCGTCATCCTCTTTCAGATGAATCAGTCCCTGGACGCCCCAGTAGATCCGTAGGGCTCCCTCGAGCACCAGCCGTCCGTTGACTTCGCGGCTTCGAATCTCCTGACTTTTGTTGTTCGGAAACTCATTGTACAGCTTCAGTTTTGCCTCCAGATGGGAGCGCGGAATGGCAGGCCCTGCTCCACCGCAAACCCCAGCCGGAGACCGAATTGCTATCTGTTTCCGTAGCTCCGGTTGGCCGAAACTTTTGTGTGATTCGACCCGAGTTCCATGCCCGAACAGTTGCGGTCCAAACAGGGCACCGTAGCAAGGCACGTGACAGTACGGGACGCCTTTATGCTGTGGAGGCAACAGTAAAGAAAGAGAAAGGATTAGCGTTGCTTAAAAGTCCTTGTTGTTTATCTCTGAAGAGAAAAATTCGATGTTTTTCGAAAGACACATTCAAAACATGGTAAACAACTCGACATCTATTCCCATCAGCTACAAAGAAAAACTAATCGCTGCGACAAAAATTTATCCAAACTACTGGAAAGGCGTAACGTAAGAGAAAAAAATAAATAAACGTCGCTTCCATCTCCGCGCACGAACGCTCCAAACGCAACCCGGAGCCGTTTGTTGGCAGACGCACGTTAAAGTGTTTGTTATCGGCGGAGTAAACAAATCTCCGCACTGACTAGCGCTTTTTAAGACACTTGAGCCGATTAAATTGTGCGCGTCTATACCAAGAAGCATACGCTCATTTGCATATGATAATACTTAGTCGGCAAAAAGAGCAAAAAGAAGAGAGCGAGTAAAAAAAAACAAAACCGCGAATCCGTGGGTGGATTACTAATGGATTTGGTTTCCGAAGTTCGAACTTACTTCGGCATGTTGTCCCGGGTTGAGCCGTTTGCCACATTCTTCGCAGCGCAGACATTCCGGGTGCCAGTCGTAGCCCAGTGATTGTTTTCGCTCCGCTGTAATGACACCAAAAAGAAAACAATAACTATCCGCTCCTCAAACCCGGAAGCAAATTCTTGAACATTTTCGCGAAACATACCGAAAAACACTGGTTTTCCGCACTTGTGGCACTTCCACATAGTAGTGGCCAGACACGATCAAATGTTGGACTAGTTAATTTTCTATTGAATGTTTCTGTGCAAGGGCCCCGAAAACTCGCAGTAAAAGTTACTGCTCAATATTTTCCGAATCTAAAGAACACTCAACACAATGGAGCCAGAAGCACTACCACATCCGATGAACATTTTTCGGAGCTTCTCCAAATCGCACACATAAGCCTCACCATAAAAGGGGCGAGAAGAACTGAAAACTTTGATAATAATAATTGGATAAAAAAGAAAAATACAGATAAACCTAGCGAAGCAAAAAAATTGCTTTTCCAATTTCGCGACAGAACCGAACAGTGATGGCACGACGTCGACGACGACGACGATGGCTGATTTTGACAGCTCCCAGATCCAATTAAATTATAACTCTGAATGTCACAAAGTGCTTCGAACAGGGCTGTTCAAATTGGCAACCGATTTATTTTCTCTCAATCTCAAAACCGATTTACCGATCGTGTGAATTAATCGACTCTTAACCTTGATGACAGTATTGAAGGTGTAATTAACATTAACATTAACACACGGGAAAGCAAAACACCGGTAGAGTGAAACACACGAGGAATTGAAATCCGAAACGAGTTTTATTTGTAACAACTATAAATTCACGCACCACGCGGCTCAGTAGTTTCTTTATTAAAGAATCCAATTAACTTTTCTACGATCGCTGCGCAGCTCGAGTGGCGAGCTTTGAACTAAGCGATGGTGATAATTTTTAGATTTTGCTTGAAGATTCGGAAAAAATGTCGGGTTTTGAATTTCGTCATGAATCGAATACTTATTACAAAAACGTGTAAAATTTTGGTAAAAAATCGACCATTAATGATTCACTAACTTTTCGTAGTATGTTTGATTGATATTTAAGGAGAAATCGTAAAATGATATATCAAATTCGAAGAAGTGAGGTTGGGTACAGTTTCCATATCTGGGAAATTCTTTGTTTTTATGGTTGGGTTTTCAGATTAATTGATAAATTATGATCAAAAGTTGTTTTATACGTTTATTTACTCATGTTTTATCATTTAAATCAAATCTGTACGTGACCTGAAAATTTCAAATTTCATCCGAGATTTTCTAGTGTACAGGACAATTTTAAATCATTTGTTTGATGACAACACGTGACTAATCGTATTTCTTACGTATATTTGTAAGATTTTGCCATCTGCATTCTTTCAAACTTAAGTAAATTGAAAAATTCGTCCGAATTTTTTCTAAATACATGGGATATGTCCAAAGAATCACCATAACGCTATCTCGTGGTGATCACTCTGATTAGATTCTTCAATATATAGTAATGAAAATGTCAAAGCTACAGCGACTACTCAAATCCGTAAACTGGAACAATATGCCAAAATTTGAGAATGGATTTGAGTAAAATTTACTCAAGCTATAAGTTCATTCACATTTATTCATATAGTAGAGTAAGTGTTGAGTTGTGCTGCTCAGTGTGTGTAGTATTTTGAGAACTAAGGCTGTGAACCATTTCGCGGTTAATTTTAACTTTTGGTTGAAATCTGACACTTGAGTGGTTATTTTGTGTCGAGTAGTTAAATTCAACTAAAACTGCGGCCAATTTCAAAATTTGACAGAAAGTTATTTGGGTTTATTTTCCACTGAAAATAATTTCATCTAAAGAATTAATATTAGAATTTTTATTGCAAGATTTTTTTCACTGTCTGAAAGTAACCATCGATCTGTCAAAAATAACCATGTTCTCGAGCAGGGTTATTTTTGATAACATTAAATTAACCGCTCGAGTGTCAGATTTCAACCAAAAGTTAAAATTAACCCCAATTTTTTTCACAGCCTAAGAACTCAAGAACTCAAATTTTGGGTAAAACTCACTCAAACTGAAAAACAATTTTTTTCTTTTTTTAATGAAAATTACTTAAATTTTGACAGTAGTGATCTCAAATTCTCTGAGGTGGACGCAGATATTTTCACTGAAGTGTATATGCGCACTCTGACGTGAAATTCGCATAAGAGAAACGGTGGCCACGGATATTCAAAAATAATACTATTTATCGTTGAAAATTCGTTTTTCCTTGTTGCGAAAAAGATTATCATCATCATAAGGGTGAGAGTGATTCATGCGAAGAGAACGTGGTTCACTCGTACCAGCTTCTTTAGCGGCACTTACACGTGACAACATTGTTGTCAATACAAGGCGTATTGATAATACTTTTGATCGTGCAGTGGAAAATCCACCACCCGATTTTTTCCGAACTGCAGAGAACAACGAATAGTGATTGTGCCAAGGGGGATGACAGTATTGAAATAATTCTGGTTTCGAGTAAGAAGCTAATTTTGAGACGCAAAATTCACTTCAATGAATTGAAACAAGTAATAATTCTTGAAAATGCATATTATTCTTCCTTAATGCAAACGAAAGATGGTATATCCACACGCATCTCTATATTTACGGCACACATCTTTATCAAGAGAAATGTTTGACAGCTTAGCAACAAATTGGTATCTGTGAAGTTTTCATAAGAGATTTTTTTCTCTGTTTCATAATTCGCAATTAAAATTTTAACTAATGAGGATGTTTATAAATATGTGATTAAGTCGATTGCTCGTTTATGATGGAATGATACGATGATACGTGACTCTTTTAATCTTGATCGGGTGCGTCTTGAGATTTCTAGAAATTTTAATCAAAACAAAAATGACAGATTTATAAGTTTTAAAATATCTTATATTGCATAGTTACATAGTAGGAACAAACCCGAATTGGCACTTCAAAGTGTAGAGAGACGATTTTGCAAAAGCATATGATTTTGACTACAATGAATGAAATCGTAGTTTAATGTAATGTTTATAAATTTCTGTACAATTCCCGTAATGTATTCATTTTATTTAACCAGATGATTAATTTATAACGGAATATTACAATTATGGTAATTCACGACGTGTATGATGATCACATGCGCATTTTTTTATTGTATATTGTAATAACAGTTGCAACACTATGTCCTGTATTGTCAAACATGGTAACAATAAAATTTTACATGTTTCAACTAACAATTCTACAAAGGAAGTGTTTTCAAATAAAGAAATTGCATTGTTATATTTTATTAACAGTTTACCAAGTTTTGAGCAAATGTTCTTTGAGAGGTATGCTGATGTATGAAAGCGATCATAATGTGATCTAATTTAATTTTGTCCGAATTAACGACAGTCCTTTTAGCAGAATGGGACTAAATTTCATTATATCAAACGTATTCTAATCAGAGAGTGAGCGTCCATGTTTGTTCTTCATAAAATTCCAAATGCTCCTGCAGTTACTGCACACCAAAAACTTCAGGAATTATTAATATATTAATATATGGTCGCATTAGCCGAACTTATAACTTTGGTAACTGTACAGTTGAATCAATAAATCAACTCCTACAAAATATATGAGAAAAATCAAGTATAAGTTGATTAATTAATCATTTTTCTCACTATAAATTAATCCAACCAGCAAGCAGCTTCAAGATATTTTCGAACATGAACATGGAATTACCTTGTCCGTCACAACAACGATATTGTTATATGAGTTGTCATAGCAGTAATCATGGAAACCAAGCGATAAATTGACAAACTATTCATGAAAATTCTAGATAAATGAATAATAATCCCAATGAGATTGGAAAAGCGAAGCTTACTTCTCATAGTCTTGGTATATATAGATAAATTAGACATATGCGTTTCAAGTATTGCAAAGTGAAATAAATATTTTGTCAGTTATAACGAAATGAATTACTGTCATTCCCCTCGGATTGTGCTTGATATTATTTTCATCCGATGAGAACGGAATGTCCATTTATTGCATATTATGCTAAATATATTTTGTCGTGAATACGACTTACTTTACTATGGGGCGCCTTTTCAAAATTTACCCTCTGAGAGAGTGATAAGTTTTTGATCGTGAATATCTTCTGTTGTATCTAATGAATCAACATAATTCTTGCAACATGCCATCGGAAATATGATCACAATCTTATGATAAAATTTTCAGTTGTGTGACATAATCTTAAATAGTTCAAAATTAAACTTTTCTTAAATGTTTGGTACAAACGAGTGTCAAAGAGGATAATTCATATGGCGCGTTTGCCTTTCTCGTATTTTGGAAGCTCATAGCTCAGTGATCTGTAGAAGGATTTATATAATCTAACTACCAATAGAATCGAAAATTTTCAACTTGAACGTGTATTGCAACAACATTGAAGTTTTTCAATAGTATACTATTGAAAAACCTGTTTGATTTAACCCATGACAGCACCAGCCAATCAGAACGCGAGATGTCTGCATCTATACAAGAGCATCCATATAAAAGTTGAGTGCTTCATTTTTCCTACCATTTGCTGAGCATCTGTTCCCGAAACAAGACACACGAGAGCAACATCGTGGACCTGTCGTCTCACTGTTTCCCGTTCTGCGTACAGGAAAGGAATTCTGAAAGGCAGCCGAAAACTCCAGCAAATTCAAATAGCACTTTTAAGTGCTAAAAATAATCATAAAGAATTAGTTGAATTTTATCGCTTTCCTACCATTTTCCGAGCAACTGTTGCCGAAACAAGGCACACACGAGAAGTTAAATTAATTTGCACCGTCACCAACACATTCAATTACGAACGGCAATGCGAAAGAGGAAGTGATGATGTTGAATACATCTTTATACTAGTACACAAATATGCCGTGCGAAAGAGTTGCCACGTACAGATCAATATGTATTTTTTTTGTCGTGAATTCTTTAGTATGGGGCGCTTTTTGATCATGATATCTAACACATTCAATTACGACAGGACAGTAACGCTGTCTCGCAATACGAAACAGAAAATTTTGATTTAGAAACATCTTTATACTAGTATACTTTATACAAATTATTAGAACAAATGTTTTCACTTGATTTGCGCATTATACTTTCTAGGCGTTTCAGAACTGGCTAAATTTAAAGCAATCCTAAATATTTCTTTATCACAGTTATGTGGTCGTCCTGAAAAGGACGGGGTTTTCAACTCCTCGTCGTTACGGATGGACAGCTGCAGATGGCGAGGGATGATTTTCGTTTTCTTGTTGTCGCGGGCAGCATTACCAGCCAATTCCAACACTTCGGCAGCCAAGTACTCCATCACTGTCGCCAGATAGACCGGTGCACCGGCACCGACACGCTCTGCGTAGTTTCCCTTCCGGAGCAGACGATGGAGATTTTGCCAACTGGGAACTGCAGACCAGCACGGTTCGAGCGGGACTTTGCCTTGCCCTTAATTGTTCCTCCTGTGTGCGTGTTTCCGCGTGAAAATTCCACAAGAAGCTGTTAACCGTTAGACAGCCAGTTCAATATTACTGACTGCCGCTCTACTAACTCTCTCTTTTATATCGTCTCACTGTTTCCCGTTCTGTGAAGGGGAGGTCCGTACACCGCTACCAGTATAAATTGAAATGTGATGTGAGAAATAGCGTCATTTGAGTTAAAGCAGCTACTCTGTACGTACCGTCAGAACGATGGCACCGTAAACAGGTAGAAAAGCAGATTTGTACCGTCACTAACACATTCAATTACGAACGGCAATGCGAAAGCGAATGTTGAACACATTTTTATACTAGTATGGGACCGTGTAAAAATATGCCATGCGAAGCAGGGTTGCCATATAAACAGGTTAATCTCTTTTATTATTATTATTATTATTATGATTATTATTATTATTTTTATTATTATTATTATTATTATTATTATTATTATTATTACTATCATTATTATTATTAGAATAACTCTTGCATACCGAAGATCGTCGATACATTTCAGACCAGCCCATTGCAATTGTCTCGTACTGAAATTTCGAGAAGAATCAGATATCTTCGAACTTTGTAGCATCAATAAAAATAAACTACAAATTTGTCGTACCTAGCCTGCTATATTAGCAAATTATAAAAGAATTGTTTCAAGTTTGGAATATATAGTTGTAGAATAGTAGCTGTTTAATGTAACTAATCTGTATTTTAATGTAGGTGCATCGCTTCAAACTCTATTAGTGAAAAAGAGGAAAGCTTGCACAATTCATACAATCAATCAACTAACTGATATTCGGAAAAGTGATGGGAGCGTATCAGTTTTTTCGTATTCACGACATCCAGTTATGTCTCTGACATTACCCACCCACCTTTTTTATTATATAAACTTTCATTGATCTTGGAAACATTGACTTAACGTATTTAGCACACGATACTAATACTTACTTAATAGGACCATTTTTTCGGTTTTTATGCTCTTTGGAGTATGAAAACTTTGTCACATGGGAAAAGTACATTATATTGTACATAGTTTAGTATTTCATAGAGTAACTGATTCCTTTATTTTTGATCGCTTTCGAAATTAGACGTAAGATCGCATAAGCTCCATAGAAAAAGCAGAATTCGGAGGGACATGGTTTTTTCTGAATCCTTCCATACTTCCGGATTCGCAACTCCCGATGGAAGTTGACATATGTCAAGTTCTATAACGTTCAAATGCTTTCACATAGATAAAAATATTTTGTGAATTTAGATTTATTTTCATGCACATCTATGGACATAAAGTTACTTTACAATTCTGCACGATTCAAAATAATTTGTTCGTAAAACTAAGCGTTAATTGAAACATACAGTTCTCAACCACAAAACAGAGAATTTCCCATATTGGAAAACTGCATCGAACCTTACTTCTTCGAAGTTCGAGTTCATAAATAGTCCAAACTAATTTAAATTCTTGGGTTTCAATATCTCGTTTGATTCATAATCTCAAATATTTGTTTGGCGAATAGGAAAAATGTTCTATTTTTACAAAAAACGGTAACTTGTCACTTGTTACTAAACGAAACAATAAACTATGGAGGTTTTTGCAGTTTGTAAAATATGACAATAGTAGTAATAATAAAGTATTACGCAGAACAGAAACGAGAGCTACCGATCGGGTCTCAAAACTAGGATTTTTTTCTATTTAGTGAATTAGTCCAATTGGATTCGAATTGATTGATTAATTGTATCATTCGAATTTAGGTATTTTAATAACACTGAAGAATTTTTCGAACGTTTGAATAATATTTTGTATTGCAAAAAACACTATTGGTTTAGTTTTTTCTTCTCGTAATGAAAAAAATACTTGAAAACAGAATAAATTCTAAGGTTTTTAAACCGATACAAACAAGAAAATTAATAGTGTTCATTTGCAGCCCTGATCTCAGCACTTAGATTTTTTTTGCCTTTTTTCACATGCATCGCCCTTTTGACATTCGCTTTCGAATTGTAAATAAACAAAATCCTCGAATTTATTTACTCCTGATTTTCAGATGGGATTGTTTTATTTTCACTAATAATAATTAGGATAGAATTATTCTATGTTCACTAATGGAAAGAGCATTTTTATAGGTACGTTCTAAAAGTGAATAAAAATGTTTATGTATAAAAAAATTGAAAATACGAACTAAATTTGAAACCCGAAATTGTTATTAATATTCCAAGCATGGATTGTCTTCATACTAAACATGAACTTGCTTGCAACGAAAATCGAAGAGATCGTGAAGTGGTTCCCACTTTAAACGGAATAGCTTACTGTCATCGAAGAGAAAGTTTCAATAATTTTAAGAATCATTAGCTTACATATGCCTTCTGAAAATAATAGTAATTTCTGAATTACGAAAACAGAATGTTCTCCGTCCTTGATTTTTATTTCGTTACATAACCTAGAAACAACTTAGCATATTGTATTTGGTATTCAGCTTCACAGCTGCTTCTTTGTGTTCTCCTCGACCACATCAGCCTCAACGGCACTGTCAACCACACTTGGTCCGTCCAGCTTAGCTTGCTTCCGCTTACCGAACCAGCCCCGTATTTTATCTGTGAGCTTGGGTTTAGCCGCATCCCTGCTTTTGGCGACAATTTTCTTGGTGGAAATATTGTGAATTGGCCCGAAAGCTAACGCGACCACGGTACACGCCAAACAGATCACGTTGTACGGCATGCTGAAGTCCGGAATGGGTAGCGTCAGTAACAGAGCTTCCGTTCGAAGCTGCAGGAAGTATCCGTTCGGTTGGGTTGCGTTGAAAGCATCTCGGATGAGTGCCGCCTCGTGGGGTAGCGAAGTGTAGTTTCGACCCACCGGCAGCAACACCGATATGATCGACGGTTGCAGATAGTGCCCGTGGCTGGCATCCGGAGGGTATTCCTGCCACTTCAGGAATATGTAATCGAAATCGATTGACATTTCGATGGTCGATCGAGCCGGGATAGTAATGGCTAGCTCTAGATGAGATGGCCGTTCGCGCAGACGACCGGGAATGTATTTAATCAGCTTTGGAATGATTTTCTGATCTCCTGCCTGGATTTTCAGAGTATGTAAATAAATAGGCACGAACCAGGGAATGTTTTCAAAAATTAGTAAATTCAAAGTAGTCCAATGGTTGTTTGTGATGCGTGTCACGATACGACCCCGTTCCTGTCCCACACCAGAGATGAATCGCTTCGAGTAAATAGGGGGCGCTTGCGTGATCGATACCGTCAACGGATCTTTTCTATCCACAGCAGCCACGTTAAACATTCGTTGCGTTTTTTCGAACTTTTTAATGTCGTACTCGTAAAAAACGGAACTCGAACCTCCTCGCGTGGAATAAATTATATTCGTCGGTGGTTGGGTCATATCGTAGTCCTTGTCTGTGACATCGACGTAAAGTTTACTAGTAGTGGACAGAACACAAGCACCCTGCATGCCCTGGCCAAACAACTTACGAATCGACCAATCCTTTCCACCGAATAACCGTTGATCTTGGACCAAACTCAAACTTTGCCGTATTTCAAGCTGAAACTGATTGCAGCTCTTGTCTGCACAGAGTTTCCTCATATGCAGCGCAAGCGAATGATAATTCCCGGAATAAACATGATCCGGTGTTAGCAGAGAAGTGAATCCATCGCCCGATTTACACGGGAGTAATTTTTTCCATGGTGTCAGATTCTCCGTACAGACTATTTCTCGCGGTAGTGCCGCGTAACGAATTTTTGGATCAGCTTGCCCGGCAAAACGGTGCGTAAGCGGTCGCAACGAATATTCCGGCCGGAAGGTGTTACTTTGGTCGACGAAGCTCAACGATGCACAGAACAATCCAGATAGGGTTCCGCATAGCAGTTTCCATTTGTGATCCACCTCGGCATCGTCTGCCGGCGGTTCAAACCAAGCCCACACCTCGGCTCCGGGGCCAGCATTCAATACCGGAAAGCCCCAATTTTCGTACCGCCAAACGCCATTGGTAAAACTGAGGTGCAATTCACTGACATCGTAGTGATAGAACAGTTCTGCTAGTGATCTGGATACCAGATTGGTGTGCAGCACTGTTGATAAGATAACGTGTTGAACAGTTGAAACGAACAAAATCCGAAACTACTTACGGCTGTCGTTCTGAGTCAGTTCCCATCGGGTGGTGAACTGAAAATAGCTGTAAACAAATCCATCCGGGAGTGGTTTGATCATCAATTCTTCATCGAAAATATCGTTGAATTGAATCGAAGGCTGGACAATTGCCAACAGCAGAATAACCCAACAAATCAGGATCATATTCGTGAATCTACTCCATCCAAGAATGAAATGAAAAACTACCGACAAAGGTGCAGCACAAACATTTAAATTGAGAAATGTCAAACAATGAATGCACATATGCAGGGTTGCCAGAAATAGTCTTTATAAATTTCATGCATACACTAAGATAAATTGTCGATTTTATTTGGTGTTCTGATTAGTTCAAATTGACATACTGCTTAACACGACGGATGGTTGGATGACGAAATCGGAAAGAATGTTAGAGATAGAATCTCTAAGACATTTTCCGATCTTCAATGGTTTTTGCATTGCGTCCTATGCATCAATACAGTTCACAGTTCTTCGAGTCCTTATCGACGAATAGGCGAAAGCATCAAATACTGGTCGATATACTTGACATTCATATTCTGCAATGACTTTTGGAATGACGTCTTAACGAAAAGTATTCCATGGTCATTACAAACATACCCTCTGGATCAAATGTCGACACGACGAGACATGCGTCTGGAACTAGAACACTAATGCATATGCTCTTAGATTCTAATTCAATGACTTGTTTTTGGCACGATAAACGGAAATATTTTGGTTATTTGTCTGCATACTTAGATTTTTTCCTGAGTATCGGCAAAACTTTGCTGAGATTTAAACAGCCAAGAGATTGGCAATCATTTCGGCAAACATTGAAACAATTGCAATTCTCGTTATTTTTAGTTTGACAGTAAATTAGCATTTACCATGGAGATATAAATTCGCGAGCACTTTGTCGCTTTTGGAAAAAATTACCGAAATTATCAGTGTTCATACATGCGAGCTATTGTCGAGATTTTAAGCACTTAATTAAAATAAAATTTCAAATTTAAAATAAGCATTCCATTTAAAGATCGTTATCATAATCAGGTTCCGACTACAACGAAAGTAATGGCTTAAAAACATTGAATATTTAGGGGATATATCCTACCGGAATCAAACCAATTTCATGCAGTAGATTAGCATATTATAAAGATCTTTATCGCATTTCAGTCGTCTAAAAACTGTTTTCCGCTATTCGTAAGTTAATGTCATTAATTTGCTTATTTCGGCAGACACGGTAATTTACTAAGCCGAACATCAGTATAATATTTCGAATTGCCGGAAAAATCAGATATAATAAACTGAGTACTTTGGAAAAATCTATCCATGCCGAAATTCTAGTAAAATATCGCATCGCCGTTCGTTTTTTGTATCTATTTTTTCCGAGATCATCATTACCGGAATAGAATATAAAATAATGCCACACTTTCGTTCGATAATATTGAAAAGAAAACTAGTTGTTTACAATATTTTCGAACTTCTCCAAATAGTACTAAAAATCACTCGCGATACGAAAAATCAATTCAAGCTTGCTACGTTTTATTTATACGTCCCAATGTTTACATTGGTTCAAACTCATACTTTTGGTTGATTTAATTAATAATGAATTACTTTGAAAACTAAACAATTTTAATCTTGAAACAATACAATTATACTATTTGAAATCAATTGAAAAACACATTTGCGACAACATCAGTCTTTGGCTTGGGACAATTCAATAAAAATACGAGTTTTAACTTCAACCATATAATTATTCTCACAAACCAGTTGTCGTATGTCCGAGCCCCGACATGGAAAGATTCGTAGTGTCAGTAGAATCGTAGCACCAGCCATGCAATGGTTCTCTACACTCTGAAACGGCTGTGAAGTCTGTTGGAATAGAAGGTCAAATTCCACTACAGGAATGTAATACCAAGGCTTTGCTTATATAATTAGTCACTCCAACTTAGCGTTTCTCTCCGTAAAAAGTCAGTATTATAATAAGAGCTGCGCAAAGTGTGAAACTAAAAAAAAAACAAATTGTACAGTTTTAAAATAAATGAATTTGCTGATAGCCACCTTTTTTATAGAAGCAGCCGAGCCGAACTGCTATCAAATGTATGAATTTGACAGCAGTTTTGGGTTGAAGTTGGGTTTGTTTGGGCTTCAAGCAAAATCGATACTAGACATGAAAAAATAAAGAACTCTGCATGAACCGCAATGGTAGGATAACAAAATCCTGAGTTCGGGCAGCGCAACAATTCCCACATTATCTCAAAGATGGACTGAGTAATGAATGCTTACTCGACTGCTCGTTTCTGAGTGCTCGATCAACCTGACTGACAGTGACATCGACGACACGACCAGGTACTCCGAAGAAAAATCTGAACAAAAAGTGTTTGTGAATGATTTACCGCCAGTTACCATAAATATAGCGACCCCTCGATAATCATGAAAATAATCTTCTTGAGCAACACTGTTCAAGTTGCTATGAACTAGTTACCAAGGAGCACTATAATAAATAAACAAATCATTTGAGAAAGTTGTGAAACTATGAATTTAAATTTTGTTACAACGTTCTTTTCAGATTTGCGTCGACCACAATAGTATAATAACCAAATCTGGTACTAGAAGTAGTGTTGCGACAGAACGGCGTCATCCTATATCATCCACAGCTATCCATTAGCTCTATCTTCAGTGTAGTCATCTAACTCATCCATGATGATGGTCTTTCTTTTTAGAAATATCCAGTCGAGTTTCCGAAACACATTACTTTTGCTTAATATACTGTCAACCAACCCGGAAGTTAGTACCAGTAACGAAACGAACCTGTTTTCACTGGAGGCTTTCGATGTGCACTTCAAAACCTATAATTTCGATCAGATCTAATATCCCGAGAAATTATTTTTTATTGAGTGGCTATACTCAAGTGTCTTTCATATTCATCAAAGTATACACGCACTTTGCGAAGACCTCAAATCATTGATAGTAGAAGTAGATAAGTTCCCAAAATATGACAGCGCATTGTTTCACAACATGTATGCTGATTAGCAACAAGGGTTGAACGATTTGGAACAAGTGGTTTTACTTTAGAAAGTCATTCGAAAAGAATAAACTGATAAAAAGTTTCGCAATGGTGGGTTGAATGAGTGCAAAACTTAATACCATTTAAAAACTCATTTACATAGCAGATAGTCATTATAGATCTAAGTATGGTTACGTAAACTATTTAACAAACATCCATGAATATTGAATTGTCTTGAATTCATTTTTAATTTGTTCGAGCACCAGCAAGCCTTAACGAAGACCTCTATCCGATTAAACTAAATGATAATTCCACTCGAGTCAGTTTGTTTTGTTTACATTTCCCAAGACTTTAATGTGCAGTAACCAAGGTTATGGTAACTGTTATTTAAAATAAATAATCTATCAACTTGTGTTGCCAGTTCCAATAGTTTTTCAGGCGATTTCGTTTTGACATTACCAGTTACTGAGGGGTAGTTAAATTTGCGATACAGTTTCGATAGACGAGTGGCAGGTCGTGTCGTCGGTGACATTATGAATGTCATTGAATTTTCGCTCACTTTAAATGTGTGCAAGCCACGATGTTGGTTCTCAGCAAATTTCAATAGTTCATACTGAAATTCTAGAAGGAACTGGTCATTTAGTATAGATATATCCGAAAAAACTTGAAGATGTAATTTTATATATTCAGTTATTTTAACTCAATGTCGACATTTCGCCAATCGGATTCGATCCGGAATTCATTCCGAAATCTCGGTTGATTTTTTATTAGGGTATACAAACAAGTGACAGTTTCTCATTGTTTACTTTCTCTTCTATTAATTACCAAGCGGTTTCCACGTCTATACCGGCCCTTACACGAGTCATTAAAAATGTCATTACTAAAAAATAATATCATTTTAATTAACGTGTAATGGTGCAGTAATGACGATATTTCTATCAAATTTGAAATACATCATTACTTAGTCATCGTTAAAAATGACAAAAATAATGCTCGTGTAAGGGCCACTTATCACTCAACTCAAAATGATACCCGAAACTTTCGACTTTCAAACAGTGTAATGAAATCAAAGAAAATCTTTTTAATCACATCACAATAATCGAAAGAGAGAGTGATTAAAGAGAAACTGTCACTTGTTTATACGCCCTAATGAAAAATCTCGGTTGATTTTCCAGAAGGCCGTAACAGCAAGTGACAGTTTCTCTTTGTTCACTCTCTCTTTCGATTATTGTGATATGATCTGAAAAGATTTTCTTGGATTTCACAGTTCTGTTTGGAAGTCGAACGTTTCGAGCATCATTCAATTCAAAGCGTTAAGAGATAAACGTGTAAACCGCTTGGTAATTAATAGAAGAGAAAGTAAACAAAGAGAAACTGTCACTTGCTGTTACGGCCTTCTGGAAAATCAACCGAGAAATGAAAATGTGGCAGGTACCATTCATGGTAACCCTATCTAAAATCATTTGCAAAAAATTGCTGGCACCCCTGATATTTGCATGATTTGTTTTTCTCGCGGGTGTTTACGGTGCCTAACGTGTATATTGTAAACATTACGTATTTGGTGAAAAATTCGTTGTGAAATAGCAGCCAAAAACTGCATAATGAGCCGAATATTGACCTACATTTCGCGCGGAATTCTGCTTAATGCCAAACCATTGCGATGTGTTGTATCACATCAGCAATTGTTCAGTACTACACCGCACGAATCGTCACATACCGACCAACCGGCGGAGTTCTACGACATAATCATTGCCGGTGGTGGAATGGTTGGAACCACATTGGCGTGTTCATTAGGTACGATCGGAATGCTTTCCTAGAATGTTTATTCATCGGGTTGTGATATGTGTTACAGGTAAAAACCCTCGCCTCGCAGACCGAAAAATTTTACTACTGGAAGCGGCCAGCGGTTTCAAGCAACCCGCAATCGGTCAATCATCCTACAGCAACCGGGTATCGGCGATCAGTAAGGGAACGCATCGTCTGATGAAAACGATCGGCGCATGGCCACACATCGAGGCTAGCCGGGTCAAACCGGTACTGAAAATGCAGGTCTGGGATGCCTGTTCCGATGCGTTGATCACGTTCAATTACGACGATATGTCGGAAAACATTTCCTGGATAGTGGAGAACGATGTGCTGCTGGGTAGCGTCTACCGGCAGCTGGACGGTGTCGATACAGTGAAAATTCGCTACTCGTCTAAGGTAGAGGAATGCCACCTGATTCGGGATGGAGCGGCTGCCAGCACCGTTCGGTTGGCCAACGGCGAACGACTTAGCTGTGAGTTGCTGGTAAGTGGTTTATTTTATTTGAACTGCTATGCACTGATGAGTCGAAAACGAAACGTAAAGAAAATTAGAACTGTGATGATAATTGGCAAAAACAACATTTTTTTCGAAAAACAATATTTTATTTGATTGAACTTCAAACTACATCATAACTTTTTCACTTTCGCCTTAAGCATCTCTACCTCCTTCAAGAGTTCATCTAATTTCTTGCCGATCTGTTTCTGTCCGTCTTCGAGGGCTTTCAGTTGCCCACAACCGGATAGGATAGATCTCGGTGCCATGCCATCATCTACTCGATTGGGTTGCAGGTAGGGATTATCCGACATGGTTCGGTTTTTGCTTGTTTTCCGAAAACGCTGCCTCCGAAGCGTTACAGTACCTTCGTCACCATCCAGAAACTCCTGAAATGTTTGCATATTGTGAAAAGTTTGCTTTCGTTTAATCGATTGATTCCGCTCCCGGCGCTCGGCCACCAGTTTGTAGATCGATGTTATCAACTCTTTTGGAATCTGCAAACGAAAAAGAAATCTCAATCGACGCGTAGGTTATTGTCTAATTGTTCGCTTACCCTCTTTTCTCTGGGATCGTTCGGTTTTACCCGGAAGTGTAGCTTGAGGCGGGATGTTTTCAAAAGGGCAATCTTCTGAAAAATTGCCCACAAACGGATCGGTGCCTTTCGAAGTATTCGGGAAAACATCAATCCCTCGAGACGTGAAATCAATTCTGCCTGGCGGGACAGTCGATCCAAACCGGCCGATTGCTGCAGCCCTTGAATATCACTGACGGCTAGACCTACCAATAGGTTCGTGAGAATGACCGTCACCAGTAGCACGAAGGCCAGAAACATTCCGTGAGCAGTTCCCGGGTATTCGATCTTCAGATTCTCTCCGTAGAAGATATCTTCGAACTCCAGTTCTCCGGCCATCATTACGAAGGTTTTCAACAATCCTCGGAGGATTTTCTTGAAGGCAATATAGTTCGGAAAAAGAACACAGAAGCTTAAACCGAACGCCACCAGCAGACAGCAATAGGCCATGAGAAATTTGGAGAAATTGATTGCCACGGTTTGGAACATTTGCACGTACAGCCCGAATACCGGAAATCGACCGACCAACAACATCAGTTCCAACCAGGCCAAAAAGATAACGATGGCTGCGATGTGATGCTGCCAGGTTGGCACTGAACTGATCTCCACCGTTGGATCCAACTGAAACGAGGGTACGATGAGTGAACGACTTGTTAAGAAACAAGAACAGAATCTCACCGTGCATAAGAAGATTCCGATTCCGATGCTCAGCTGCAACCAATTCTCCCAATAGCGCACGTAGCCGACGAATCCATGCATCATTTGAAAAATCTCCTTCGACATCAGAAGCAAATTCAGGAAAATGACAATATACCCTACGACAGGGACGTACGCGGATGCTTTGCACGTCTGTACACGACAGTCCTTCACGTAGACTCCCAACACGAAGGTGGTAAACAGTAGCACAAACAGTCCATGGTAGAACAGACTGAAGAGGAAAAATTTCCGTATTCGTCGCCATTTGAGCAACAGAAACGTCTCGCACAGTGGATGCTTCAGGATACGTCTCTGACCAACCTCGATGAATGCCAGCAGAAGCTCGGTCTCACCGCGGTCATTGTTCGGCACCAGCGGTCGAAAGTCCAACCGAATCTCACAATCCACGTCACCGATTTCGTGGATGCTGTTGACACTGATTGCCGTATCCAATTTGTCGATAAACTTCGGGATAATTTCCGGCGTACGCCGTATGATGAACGATAGGGCAGAAACGCCTCCATTAGTTCGAGCCGTAATGTCCGCCCCGTATTGGATTAGCATAAACACGCAGCTGCTGAACTCGTTCAGGGCGGCGATGTGCAGTGGAGTGTAGCCAAAATTGTCTGCTCGATTCACGTCTACCTTGGCCCGTAGTAAACTCAGGGTACAATCCCAGAAGCGCGATTCCTTCACAATCGAAGCATGCAGTGCCGTCCGGCCGTCACGGTAAACGGCGTGGACATCGGCGTTCCGGCTGATCAGATAGGTTACCGTTTCGTGGCACTGGGAAAGACACGCCAGATGGAGTGGCGTCTGTTGGTCCCGATTCCGGGCGTCGATGTCTGCACCGGCCGTGATGAGTAGTTTAACGCATTCAAGGTAGTTTTCGGAAGCGGCCAGATGCAACGCGGTAATCTTTTTCTGCCCGTACTGAGACCGCGCATCGGCACCATGCTGCAACAGTAGGTCCATACATTCCACGAACCCGTTCGCAGCCGCTACGTGCAGTGGAGTTTGCGTGTACACCTGGGGAGTGTTCGAATTGGCACCGTTCTGCAGCAGAAATTCTACGCATTTCCGACTGTTCCGCTGAACCGCGTAGTGCAGAGGGGAATGTTTCTCGATGCCGACGTTTATGTCAACGCCTTTCGCGAGTAACTGAGCAATACAATCGATGCTACCGCAACTACAATAGGAGGATTCGAATGTTTTGATCAATGTTTGGTTCTTGGCAGAGGGTACTTACCTGGCCGCACAGTGCAACGGTGTAGCCTTGCGTTCTCTATCCCAAGTCTGCGCTCTGGCACCATGTTGAAGCAGTAGTTCGACCGCTCTGTAATCACCTATGTAGCACGCAAGATGCATTCCGGTGCGACCCCAGCCATCGGTAGCATTGATGTTAACATCGTTTCGCCCGAGCAACTGTTTCAACATGTCGTGTTTGCTAGTCCATACAGCTAGCAACAGGGTACTGTCCAGACTGTAGTTATAATCCAGCAGAGCGTCCTCCATCGGAACCACACTGATGAACAACTCACCAATCCTCTCCGCATCCGGCAACTCTTTAAGTGTACTCTCAATCTCCGAAAAGGCCCAGATTTCTTCCTGACCCTCGCGACTACCCGAACAGCACAGATCGTTTGGTTGATTCGGGGAAGAGATTTCCACTCCGGCAACGTCACTTTCACTCGAAATGCTCAACCGGTAGCGTTCGGTTCCGCATGTCGACCGGTCGTACGGTGTTTCGTCCTGCCCATCCTGGTAGTACATACGGTACTCGTCCTCCCACTTCATTTCGTTTTCCTGGAAAGTGAATTTGTTTACAGTTCTCATGAAAAATTGTGGAATTGGAACAGTTTTCAACAGAAGAAAATTGGTGGCAAAATAAAATTTGAGTACTACATGCTCTCGCGGAGTAAACATGTAAAAGCCGAAGAACGTCTCGGAAAGCTAAAAAAGTACGAAGATGAAGATTTGGCGACATCGCTTCATGAAGACCGGTGTTAAATAACCTATGGAGTTGTAAACATCACTTGGACTCGACTTTTCGACGGTTGAAAAACTACTCAAAGCCATGGAAATGACACAAAAAGTAGTAAACGCGATGCGTTGAAGCCAAGAGACATCGAACGATGTTCAACCACCAGTGAGATTCTTCTTCTGCGGCAGATAAGAAAGGAATTTTACAAACCCGGCGAACGACCGCAACTAGGTAAAAATCGGGTATAAATAAACGATGTAAATAAAAAAAAAGGCGGATGGGTTATGTCAGAGACATAACTGGATGACGTGAATACGAATTCCTTAGCACTTCCGAATATCAGTTAGTTAATCGATTGTGCGAATTGTACAAGTTTACCCCTTCTTCACTACTAAAATTTGAAATGTTGACAACCAAAAAAATATTACGAAATAATTTGTATAATTCTTCATAATGAAAGAGGAAGACAAACACGTTAAAAAAGTTTCCTCTAATTTAATGCAAATGCAGTGTTCAATAAAACATCTGAAGTCAACAAAACGCATTCAAACCAATACACACTACATCTAATTAAAAAGAGACGAGAAAAAATAAGGAAATTTTCTAATTAGAAACTATCAGACTGTAAACCTTCACTAAACTGATTATTTCTACTGCTGATTTGCATACTTCAACAGATAAATAATTCTAATACTTCTTTAGGTAACATTTGGATCCATTGGAAGGACTGATTTTGCATAATATTTCCCATTGTTTTCTACTTTACATTGTATTTTGCTCCAATACAAACGACCATCAGCAGGATGACGAAATCGATCATCTTTGAAGGGAAGTTGCCTCTGCGAACGTCCCGCAATTGATTCAATACTGATCTAAATTCTTGATACTGGAACTGGAACTGAGCTCTGGACCCGAACCAACCGGAATGGTGGACTTGCTTTTCTGAACTTTTTCAACGTGGTATCCGAGCTTTTCCAGGAGGTTGACAACAAATTGAATAGTACTTTGAATAATGAAAAAGTAGATGGAGTAATCACGAAATATTACAATTCAATAGCAACATCTAGTATACAGAGAGGGTAATACAGAGCAGTACATCGACTTGAGTGCGCGGATTATTGAAGAATAATACATTCAAATTCAACGTAGTAAATTTTATTCGAAGCTATGTTCAATAAATTGAGGAGTCTTACGTTGGTGAACTCCAAGCTACGCTTCGTGATGGGCCGATCAAATGTTTATCCTTGAAACATTTCGGGAATACGTTTTGTAGATACATTATCCGACAAAGGAGCAGTTTATGATAGGAGAATAAAATTAAGTTTGGGCTTTTGGAACTGATAGACTCCTAACTTCAATCATTTAATGATTTAAACAATCTATTGCTGTATCGATAACAGCCGAATTTCCCTGAACTATTTCAGGGTTTACATTGCTTCCAGTATGAGATCTGTATCCTAGACGATTAGTAATAAGCTGGTAGAATACAGAACTAATTTAATTAATCATTGCTTTATTTGAAATCCTGAATATCATTGGTAGATGATCTGTATCAAAGTCGTGCTCGTATCTCACCCAACACAGTCGAAAATCGTTTGCGGTCGAAGCAAAAGAAACAAAGACAATACAGTGCAGTGAACGATAGAGTGTAAGGAATGGTCAAATACGATTTAACAAAGCCCGAAACTTGGCCTGCAAGACCGAATTCAATTTGTATAGATTTCAAGCGTTGCAAAGTTAGACCAGCAGCAAATGAAATTGAAATCTTACTTAAAGAACGAATGCATCTAGACGCTAATAATGTAACTGAGATTCAATTCAACAAGGCGTCTAACTGTGTGTACATTATGTTTAAACGTGAAAGCGATGCAATTGCATTCGCTTCGGTTAACAACGAGGTGCACAGCGTTGAGTGTGACAACATTAAATACAAAATTCTTGTGCACATGGTGGACAATGCCATACAAGTACGCGTGCTTGACCTTCCCCCGCAGGCCACCGATCAGTCCGTTCGGGAAATCATGTCACAGTACGGTGAAGTTCTTTCCATCGAAAGAGAAGTATGGCGGAATTTTTTCCTCGGCATCCGGAATGGTGTACGAGTGGTACGTATGCAACTACGTAAGGCAATTCCATCTTACATCATTTGTGGTCAAGGTGGGACACATCCGTGTAAAACGCTGATTACCTATGAAAATCAGCTGGTTACATGTCAGTTTTGTGAACAACCTGCACACTACGGTAAACCTTGCACTGAAACTGCGAAAAGAACATCTTCAACCAAAGACAAGGTCAAGTTCAACAACGAAAACTAGTGAGCGTAGTACTCCTGTTTTACCATCAAACCAATCAACAACTGCAACCAATGTACAACAAGGCGCTTCTACAGCAACTAGCAACAAGCTCAAGACTGCGAACAACAAGGAAAACAAAAAGAAGACGGATATCAACAACAAAACCATCGATGCGACAATGGAGGACGAGACGAGCTACGAACAAAGTGCCCCTCAACCCTCGCAGGAGGGAAATGGAAGCTCTTCTCCTCCTAGAAAAAGAGTGACAACGAGATCCACTTCAAAAAATTCTTTATTTCATCTGCTAGATGAAAATCAATTGTATTATTTCCCATAGAAGATAAACTAGTTGGGCTATTTGGAAATAAAATTTATTAGAAACCAGTGAAGAGTTCATTATGAAGAACTCGTACTTTTTGATCAAATAAGCATTTAGAACCACATTGAGGAAAAAGAAGATCGATATCTTATGAGTTTTTGAAAATTTCATTTCATTAATTAGTTCATCAACGCGAGCAAGCGACTACCAATCTCTTATCCTTCACGACGTTTGTTACGAATACGATGTCCTGAGGTTTACAAACTGACGTTTACACAGACCTTGCCACTGCTGTTGATTAATTACGTCATTATAGTCAGTAACTGGACTGGAACTGACTTCTGAACCAAATGTATTTCATAAATTCAGTTTCATGATTTATTTTCTTTATTCAATTTCAGAATTTATTCCCTGAATTCATTTCCAGGATCCAAAAACTGCTTGCTGAAACTATAATCGGAACTAGGATTCTTAAACCAGTATTTGAAACTGAAATAATTTCCTCTATTCAGGTTCAGAATTTAGTTCTAGAGCTTATAGATTCTGAAACTTCAAATCAGTTTCATAGTTCTGAAGACTGTCCCAGAAAGTATGGACGCAACCAATAATCGCTGCCATTTCGCAATAGTTCAGAATCTGTCAATTTTTATGGCTGCGTCCTGTTGTTTACACTCTTCTCTAACCACTTGTGCAGTTGTTTATTCGTTTTCATTAGTTTATTTCGACGCGGACTGTCACTGAGAAAGATAGCGAAAATGGAAGGAATAAGTGAAAAAGCCGTGCGAAATGCAATTAGGAAGTTCGGTGAGGATAACACCTTTGAGGATAAACCGAACACGGGTCAAAAAAGGTCCTGCTAACCCTCAGTTGGATAAACGTATACTGAAGGCGTTCGAGCAAAAGAAGGAGATTTCAGTTCGGGATGTGGGCACTTCGAAGTCAAATGTTCTTCGTGCTAAAGAACGTTTGAATCTTCGAACCTATAAGAAGCAGAAACAACCAAAACGTAGTCCGAAACAAGAAGCATCGATCAGGCCGAGGGTTCGAAAGCTGTACAATACGATTCTTGCTGGAAATTTAAACTGCATAATCATGAACGACGAAATCTACGTGAAACTCGATTACAAATCCTTGCCGGGACCACAATATTATACAGTGCGAGAAGGGCAAGTGTTGAATCAGTCCGAGACATCGATTGAAGTCGAAAAATTTGGTAAGAAAGCTATGGTCTGGCAAGCAATTTGTAGCTGCGGTTAGATTTCGAAACCCTTCATCACCACTGCTTCAATGAACAACGAAATATACATCGAGGAATGTTTACAAAAACGACTTCTACAAAAACGACTTCGTTTACAAAAACGACTTCGAAGCCACAAGGATCCTGTTGTCTTCTGGCCAGATCTTGCTTCTTGCCACTACTCGAAATCAACGGTAGAATGGTATACCACCAAAAATGTCACTTTCGTCCCAAAAGATATGAATCCACCAAATTGCCCACAACTTCGACCAATTGAGGAATTTTGGGCATTAACGAAGGCACATCTTAGGAAACATGTCTCGGCAGCCGAAACCATTCAACAGTTCGAAAAAGATTGGAAAAAAGTGTTAAAACTTGTCGCCAAGAAGTCTGTACGGAATTTATTGAGGAACGTTCGCAAGAAGGTGCGCCAGCTAGTCTACAATGGCTAAGTAGCAAATGTTGAGAATAATATTCTGTTGTTGTAGTCTAATATTATCAGTATATCGAAAAAAATTTGAATATCTAACATTTGTGAATTATTTGCAGCGAAATCAAAGTGCGTCCATACTTTCTGGGACAGTCTTCAGAGCAAAATTCATAAACAAAAATCTTGATTTGGATTTCGCACCATAATTTTGCAACTGAATTCTGAACCTGTTCCACATTTCGAATCAAGTTCCTGAATTAAGTTTCATTTCTGTTTGGGACCAAATATTTTTAAAGGATTTTGCGAAGCTTTCCTTTATAAGTTATGTAAATCTACAAAAAAAAAACTATAACAACGTTTGTTGTATTTTTTACTTTCATTTTTTCTCCTCCCAACTTTTTATCCAAAAAACGTCATATTTGTTTACAAAAGTCTTGAACTAAAAATATACTTTTATTTCGTGTTACACATATCGAATTTCGTATTGTACTACGAGCTTCCTAAACCCTCTTCTTTCTAGAAATGATCATCAATTTGAGCAACACATCAATCGAAAAATGACGAAAATGGGCTCCAAGACATGACCCAAAGTTGTTCTGCAGTGTGAGAATGCTTCCGCATCAAGTTCCGTATATTCAACCAAATCGCTCGAAGAAACAATTTCTCTGATTGATTGGGAACTTCTACCACTCTCAACATATTTGCCAGACCTGGCGCCTTCTGATTATGATCTTTCCTATTGATGGGACATGCACCGGCTAAGGAAAACTTTCAGTCTTTCAAAATGTAATTTACGAAAAAGCCTCGATGAATGAAGCGTGAAGATTTCATTTGGAATGGTATCCATCAATTATCCAAGAGTTAGACCAAATTTGTTGGAAGCGAGGACCAATACTTTGAATAAAAAATATCGTTCTTGAAAATTCGATTACTTTTTATGAAAAATGCGGGTGGGTTATGTCAGATACATAGCCGGATTGGCGTTATTACCAATCACATTGGCTCGCTGAAACTCAAACTGTGCCCTTATAAAGCACGATATCAACTCCGGCGAATGACTTATAGATTTTTCGTACAAATTCATCGTTATTCACTTATCGGTGTACTTTGCTCCAGAGGCAACGACTAGCAGCCGATGAATGCTGATGTTATTGCCATTGCTTAAGGCCATCGTCCAAGTACCATGCGCGCGGGTGGTTTTAGGAAATTTTCGATGGAAATTTCGAAAAAATTGACAAAACCAAAAACATACAGACCTTTGAAATACTTTTATCTATCTACAGGGTGAAAATGACTGGAAAATTCGGAGGATTTTACGAGTCTTATCAAAAATAGCGCTGAAAAAATGAGCTTTTTTTGTAATTTTTCACAATTATTTGAAAAAATAATTCGATGGAATGAAATTTTTTTTTCATAAAAAACCTCATGCTGGCAACAAGGATCACATTCGGACACATTTTTGGAAAACCTTTTCACGCTTTTCATGGAAAATCAACGAATTTCATATAACCGATTTCGAGGAAATTTTTGAAATTCGTGGATTTTCTATGAAAAGCGTGGAAAGGTTTTCCAAAAATGTGTCCGAATGTAATCTGTGTATCCATAATAAAGTTTATTTGATAAAAAAAGTTTATGTCATCGCTTTATTTTTCCAGATAATTGTGAAAGATCACAAAAACACTCATTTTTCAGAGCTATTTTTGATAAGACTCGGAAAATCCTCCGAATTTTCCAGCCATTTTCACCCTGTAGATAGATAAATGTATTTCAAAAGTCTGTATGTTTTTGGTTTTGGCAAATTTTTCGAAATTTCCATCGAAACTTTCCTAAAACCACCCGCGCGCATGGTACTTGGACGATGGCCTTAAAGCGAAATTCACACACTCACAAAATTAATCTCGCGTAGATTTTCCCACATCAGATTTTAATGTATTTTTGTTTAAGCGGTTTATGTTGAACTATTAAGTGATAATGACAGCCTCACACTGCTAATGCACCGGTGCGTCGAAGACGAATTGTGAAGAAAATTAAATTGTTACCTGCTTAGTAAATTGATGTTTTACAAAATACCAAAATCCACGCAGAATGTCAATTAAACTCTTGATGAAATTGATTTTCTCTTACCTGTTCGAAAATCTCTAAACTACAAGTAGAAGTCAACTTACAATTATTGAAAATCTAACCGCCTCCATCCGTTCTGTCTTCGTCCGTTTGTTAAGATTTATCAAAGCAACTGTGATTCGCGAGAAACATCCTCAAAGCGTCTTCGTCGTAGTAGGTATCTGCAGTAGCCAAAGAAACGCTTTCTCCGTATCCGTCCTCTTCTGACTGTCAACTGAAATTGTAGAAAAAAAATGATTCTAAAATTTCCAAGCTAGATTACACGACTCAACTCTCCGAGAAGGAGAGAGAGGGAGAGAGAGTGCTCAAATGGCACTACCCGCATCGGATAAACAAACAGAAGAGGTCAATATAAACAAAGTCTGAGATTGGTTTTCCTCTTTGCTCCAAACGATCGCGTTTATGCTCTGGGGGTGGGGAAAGGGTTCCGGTTTAAGTGGAAAGCAAATGTGCGGCCGATTCGCCTGCTTGACATTGGCTTCCGAACCGAATCGTAGCAGAAAAATTTTAACGAGTTTGGTTTTCACGCTGCGCCGCTGTTAACCGATGTCGGTCATTCCGATCGGTGCCAGTGGAAAACTAAGTCGTGCGTGATTCGGCCGGAACGTGACGGCAATAAAGAGAAGTGGTACCGGGTAAATATACTTTACCAGCATATGCCATAAATTGTGTACACTCATGTCACAAACAAACGGGCAGTTTCGGGTGGGCTAGGGTTCCGCTGGGTATGAAGGTCCAGTTCTGGTTAAGTCTAGTTTGTCTGTGATTTTGGGAATGATGAAGCCGGGAACGTTGAAACGCAGGAGTTGATTTTGCTCGGTTTTGGTCATAATTAAAATTGATCGCTGTATTAACCCATTAAATAGTAAGCCGATGATCTTTGATGTCGAGTGCAATGTATAGGAAACCAATTCGTTGGGTAATTTGTAGCTGATATTACACTTATCCATTGCCATTATATTCAGTTTATTGAGTTGGTATTGGATTTTATTTAGATCTAAGTTCCGGTTCCGAAGGTACTAGTTGCAGAGTTTTTTAAACAGAAGCTCAATTGGAAGCTGCGGTTTTACAGACTGCTGTCAAAGTTAGTTCAGTTCGAATTCACATTTAAAACAATAACAATGATGGTGATAAATATTCGTTACACTGGACATTCCAGGTTATGTTCAGCTGATCTATTCTATCTGAACACGAATGATTAACAATTTTTCGGTGATGGACTACTTTCTATTTCGGTCTCAGAGTTCAACCGAATAAAATTCAATTGATTGAATAATCAGTCTGACTACTAACAACTTCCAAAAGTTGTTAGTTAAATTTGGTTAAGTGTATTTGAAGCAATTCGTGAAGCGGTAAAGAAAAATAGAAGCAAAATACTTTTGCGATGTCATCCACTTGACATTATCGAAATAAAACTTAGTCATTTGGAATTAATAACCTTGTTAGAATCTATGTATATAACCAAGATTGACTACTGTTTTATTTGAAATTGGCAGATAATCTGAATCACAGCTTACAGGTGTAATGAGTTCACTACAAATATCACTTTGATCTGTTAGAAGATTGTAGAAGGGTTTCTCACGGAAGAAAAGCACGTTGGACTATTTGGAAATAAAACTGAATACTAATTAGTAGGGAATTGATTATGAAGCTGTTATAAAGCTTACTTTAACGGTTATTCCACGCGGCATGCTTAGCATTCAGATCCTTTATAGTGAAAAATTTAGATGGATATCTTGTGAGATTCATCTTCACTCGATTTTACCCACACATGACTTTAGAATGAAACCTTTAATGAGTATGTCTACAACATTTTGTCACCAATAGGAAGTAATCAAAAGCAATTCCGTATACGTGTTTATTTGAAAATACTTATTCATTAAGTTAACATGGACATGCATTGCTTAATCTGCAATCTCAAATCAGACCGTCTGACCGTCATGATTCATAATAGGATGAGTTTTATGAATATCTGTTTGTACAAGTCTCAGTTCCAAATCTTATTATAAACTCTGTTAAGTAAGAGAGTGTCCAGCATAATCTTGAAATAGTTTATTTCATTAAAGTTTTTGAATTATATGCTGAGGTCTTTTGTACCACGTGAAAACACCGCACAAAACAACCGCGCAGAAAATTGCGTTACTTCGGAAATCCGCGTAGAAAAAAACGCAAAACTAAAAATTTTTCTGATGTCAAATATCTTAGAAATGCAATGAAACGTCCACATCTGGTGTAAACTCAAAAAAAAAATTTTTTTTTGAAAAAAAACGGCTTTGGGAATTTGAGACCGCATAACTTCGGAAATTCACGTAGAAAAAAACCGCAAAAACGAATTTTTTTATTTAATGCCAAATATCTTAGAAATGTATGAAACGTCCAGGGGTGGCATTATGTATCTCGATTCGACTAAAATTTGATCGAATCGATCATGTTTCGTATTATGGTTCTTGATTCGAACTCGATCATCGAGCTGCGTTCGACTTCACTCGAAGAAGTATTAGATTGTCGAGAAGTTTTGACATTATGAAACCAAAACAATCGATCTCGTAAACGACTAAACTACGTTCCGTTTTATTTAAAGGTAGTTATTGATAGCGTCACAGATTTTCATAAACAAATTAGAATTGATAATTTTCAGTCTAATGCATTGTTTTATATGTCATGACATATTTTGTGTGTTTGGCACATTATGGTTGTGTCGGACTGTTTAAAAATCATATCAATTGAAAGCTACACGGTATTTAATTAATATAACAAAAGTAAATCGAAGTTAAACTATGTTCAGTAACCGGAGTTTGTAATCAAAATTTCTGGAACCGGTGGACGAAAAACGTTACCAAAACGAATTGTGGGAAAAGGCGTAGAAAAGTGGGTTAAATTGAAAAAGATATTTCAGTGCGGAATGTTGAAAACAAGGATGGCTTTTATCGTATCAAAGAACATTCACTGGCAACTCTTCAACGATTGAATCAGTGCCATCAAAGAGAAACGGAAATCATCGCAACAACAAAAACCTGGCATGCTGCTGTGGGAATCCTCTCTGAAGCAACAAACGGTCGCTTATTCTCGTTTCGCGATCCGATTCTATACAGGCAGTTGTCAATTGCGATAGAATCATTTTACTATTGCCGCTTATTCTAACTATGTGCATATAACCTTTGTATAAGTTGTGTCTATGAAAATGTCTGTGAATGCTCCACACAAGGGTTTTGAAATATTGTAACCTAGTATGAGAATCATCAAGTTGAACCATCGATTCGATTTTCTGCGATAATTGTCAACTTGCGATCCTCTCTTGGGAAATTCCACACAGCAACGATCATTATCAGACTGTAAATTTTTTTTAAGGGCGTGAAATACTCAGAGTATGAAGTGGAACGAAGAAATGTAGCAAAATTCTCTCACGGTTCATGCATTGAGAGACTCGAGTTCTTGTAGAATCTCCTACGGGATTGAAAATGTTGTATACAATATAGATAGCAATATAGCAGCTTCTGTCAAATTTTCGGCAATCACCAACACTGGTTGAAAATAGTAGAAAAGTTTAGAAAATCAGCAACTTTGACTCATTTCTGTTCCATTTAATGTTTGGCATGATAACAACTGAAAATTTTATGTAGAATTATTTCAATCTGAATTAGTTTTAATATTTTTGTGATTTTGTGCGGTATGTTTGAATAATATTATTCAATAATTAAATAAAACCTTCAAAGTATATGAAATATGTCAAAAGCATCACAATCTCGCTATGTCGTGATAAACACTCTAATTTGACTTTTCAATAGTCATTATTTTTACGTTTCGTCTTTGACTCATCAGTGCAGAGAAGTTCAAATTGAACTGCTTAGTGCTAAACTCGGCAGTTCAATTTGAACCGCTAAGCAGACGTAAAGTTTCTGCTACTTACAGAACACTTTTTGTTTTGCAACAAAGTGCAATGTCTTTTCTGACGTGCCGAACGAAAACGTGTTTTCGACTATTGCTGGCCGATGCAGGTATGGTAATTTAGGGGTTAGCCAAATTTTGTGCTAGGGCACATAACCGTTTTCATTATTTTTACGTTTCGTCTTTGACTCATCAGTGCAGAGCAGTTCAAATTGAACTGCTTAGTGCTAAACTCGGCAGTTCAATTTGAACCGCTAAGCAGACGTAAAGTTTCTGCTACTTACAGAACACTTTTTTTTTCAATAGTGCTATAGATTATAAATACTACAATCAATACTGCAGAACCTAAAAGCCTTTGATTAAAACTACGCATATGGACGACGTAAATGTAATAAACTTGCAACAATACAATTTTAAATCAATATAATTTTAAAAGTTTATCTATAGATTGTTTACAAGCCCGCGCTTAGAAAATTCTTTACTCTTTCAGATGGATTGAAAACGCATCGGCATCTCAATTGATTAAAATTACAGAAATGTAGTCATATTTTTCCAAACACAATTTTGTATTACATACATTTTCCTTCTTTTCAGTACTCGAACCGAATTAATGTAATCTAAAATATCCAAACGTTTATTTTTATTTGACAATTCGAACCGCGCCAGTCGAAATTTAGTACTACATTAGGATCTCGAACAAGAAGTCGAAAGTGAAACGTAATGCCACAATTCAGTCGAATCGACTTCAAAAATAATCGTTTCGAGAAACTCGATTCGAGATGCATAATGTCAGCCCAGATGTGGTGTAATCTCAAAAAAAAAATTGTTTTTGACATTGGGACTTGAAAATTGTTCATATTTCCGAAATCGATTTTTTTATGCCAAATGTCTAAGAAACGCAAAAAACGTCGAGATCTCTTGTAATCTAAAAAAATTTTTTATAAATCAAAATGCAAAGGTGACGAGAGATCTTGACGTTTCATTCATTTCTAAGACAAAACAAGAAAACCGGATAATTTCGCGTAACTTATGAAATCCGCGTGACTTGGGAAATTCGCGTAAAAAACCCGCGTAAAAAAGATCTCAATGTGCATACGTTGAATTTATTCTGACGCAACGCGATCTCAGTTCAATTGTGATTCCAATCACCACTAGCATCAATTATTGCTTGAGCTTCCTGATCGATTTCCACAATCTTTGATTCCAATGACAGGTCTTGTGGTCCCATACAAAATTCTTGAATGTTAATTGGATCCAACTTCCGTTTCCAGAATTATGGGGTAAAATGACCAACAACATGTGAAAATAAGTGCACTAACTGGGGACGGGTATAGCGTGACGGGATAGTCGATGCCTTTCACGCAACCCACCTGGGTTCGATTCCCAACCCCGCACATAGGGTCAGAAAGTTTTTCTGACCCGAAGAGGCGAATGACTTTAAGGTTAAAACCTCTATAATTGAAACAAAAAAAAGTGCACTAACTTTTCTCGGAGAGTATTATGGTCCCATTGAAAATTCCTGAATTTCATGTGATTTGACTTCCGGTTCCGGAATTACAATTCTAATAAATTTTAAATTACTTACTCATTTTTCTCAGAGATGGCATGACCGATTTCTTACAAACTTAGACTCAAATGAATGGTCTTATGGTACTATGCAAAACTTCTGAATTTCATTCTGATCCGACTTCAGGAATTATAGGGTAAAGTTAGCTAAAAATTTGATACCATCACTTAAAGGGACGAAACAAAATACGTTAAAAATTTCTAAACCGACTTCAAAATTACTCCAACCGGTAGTCATTATCAGTAAACCAAACAAACCGATTCCGGTTATTGTTTTAAGAATCGAAGGAAGTTATTTTGAAGAATACCACAGTATTATATACGAGAATGTGCATGGTATGAGAAAGGTATCGTTACACCACTAGGTGGGTTAGAAAAGATTTTTAACCGTACTCCTCCATTTTACAAACCTTTTTGCTTAAATTTCGCTTGTTCTTGACGTAAGCACAAGCCAGGATTGCGCGAAAACGAAACCACGATTCGATTTCCGTCCGTTTTGGTTAATTTTTTCTCCGAACCAAGATTTGGAAGGTCATCGGCTGTTTTTGACTCTTTGAATCGTTTAACCCACTTCTTGACAAACGATTCCGACTTTAATTACGATTTTAGTGTTTTTACCGACGGAAGATTCACTTTTACCGACCTTTTTCCGAAGCATCAAAGACAGAGGTTTTTCTTAAGTAGATATCACTTACCGATCGCAAGTTATGATGGGTACACTCTTACTAAACAGACCATAAATCAGCTGTTTTTTTTTCAAAGAAGGGCGAATTTTACAAAAGTGAACAAATCGAGTTTCTCTCTCCTACCTATAAAGGCTCTGAAATCCTACAATTTTGTCTAAAAATTCGACTCAATCTCAGTAATACAAAGAACTATAGAGAGCGAAACTGTCATTCCATTTGTTCACGTAAGTTTTGCACTCCGTGTTCCATGCCAACGAACGAGGCGATACTTCAATTGCTAGTAAGGAAGGGCGAAACTATTTATTTTGTTTATTTTAGATTGTTTCCGAACCTTTTACTGCTGGAAAAAGTAAATGAGACGATAAAATTATCCCCAGATATGTCTTAGTCGCGGAAAACAGCCGCAAGGGCGTAACTTCATAATTTACACAGGAAGCGTAAAGTAAACAAATCGAAAAAGGGCGAAACTTTTTTTATGTTGAATTATTCCGTGAATATAGAATGAAAGTGGTGAAATTTGGATGCCTTTCAAAGATAAACCAACAATTCATCGACTAATCAAAAATTGATCTGAGAATATACGATAATTTCTAAATAGGATTTGAAACTCAATTCGAAACATTCATCGATATTTTTCTCCATTTGCTGTCAATGTTAGATTCGCCCTTCTTTGAAAACAGTTGAAATGTAATTCAGTACTGATCCGATATCAGATGAATTATCCGTACAATTAACAATTTTGGGATTAATTAGTGATTTGTCCAATCATTGATCAATGGTTTGATCGGTGCAGATTTACTTGGAACAGCTTGGCTTTAAATGATCAATTTAGATACCGTAATTGTTAGCTTATTGTAATGGGGTCCATAACCTATTGAGCCGTATGGTTCGCATCACTCACCGCCCCGCCGCTTGCAGTATTTACCGGTCATCCGGACGCCGTTGGGTTGTTGTTTATTTAGCTAGAAAACAAGCGTCACCGCTCTGGTTGCTGAGCGGAGAAGAACGCAGTGTGCGGCGGTGACAGAATCGTGTATGTCGAGCTGTCAACAGTCGTTACGGTTGCGATTGATCCGCATACGAAAGAAATTCATGATCTACTATGATGGGTTTTCGTTTTCGGTTGGTTTCCAAACGATCACGATCGGCTAGAATTTGGGCTGACACGTATGGAATCTGGCAACCGCGTTCTGGCCGTTGCCATTGACGTGAGTGTGTTTACCTACATGCTATTGCAGTAGAGATGGGAAATATCGAATTAAATCTGTTATCGATAATATCGATATATCTCAATCCAATATCGATATTATCGATAAATATCGATATTTGTCACCAGTTAAATGAAAATTTATTAAAACAAGAAAGTATATTTGATTGCAAAAATTAATTTTAGGTTCACAGCCGAACAAATTACATTTTCAAAAATTGAAATATCCCTGGGCTCAAACAAGCCGTGTTTCCCGCTGTGGAATTGACTCTTCCAGCGTCTTTTTTTTGCTAGAATTATCAAAAGACGCTGTGCAATAAATTTCTGTGTAATTTTCCCAATAAAAGAAAATATCTATTTTCTCTGGTGCTTGCTCAATACTTAGCATACACGCTGCCAACAAAATACTTAACATTAAGTACTGTTCGCCCTTTACAAGAGTTGCGTGCAGGAAGTCAATTTTAACAGACCCTGTCAGCTTGGAGCGAAATTAGTCTTCAGTCCAGTAACGCCATCGCACGGCATCACATTCAACATATCATGTCATTTGTATGGGCGCGTATTATTCGTGCGCGCCAGAGATGCCAGGTAAAAATTTCAAATATCTGCAGACAGGGTCTGTAAATCTGAATCAATTTCTCTATAAAGTATGACACCTGAAGCACTTTACCCCAAATCTGCAGATTTACAGACAAATCTGCAGACCTGGCATCTCTGGTGCGCTCCAAACGAATTTAACATTGCTCTCCCCTACTTCTATGTATGAGATTCAATGCGAACTCGCCTGAGGGTGCCATGCTCGCTAAGAACGATGTTGCCAATGATTTGTTCGTGAAATGTGAGAGCTGGATATCTAGTTAATATGATGTCTTTGATTTTAGGTAAAATTTTATTAACGTATTTTTGAATATAGCCTAAATATCTAATATTAGATAAAAACTACACGAGCGAAGTAATAATATGAAATTATAATTTTACTTAACTCCATGGTTGCAATATCGAATATCGATATTTTTCGTCAATGCTCTGAATTATCGATGTCGTCGATATCGTGGCAATATCGATATTATCGATAAATATCGATAAGTTTCCCATCTCTATATTGCAGTGCAGATTTATTGTAATGTAAATGTCGCCACTGAAATGGGGCAATAAATATGAAAACAGCATGATTGAATGGTTCAATTTCGGGTCCAATTCCCGGGCACTGAATTTCACGCATATTTAGTGATCCGTAACAGTGCAGTCATTTCTGGCGGTATTTACCATGAACTGTACAAAATTTGATCATTACTGGTTACGAATATCTGCAGATTTTCCGTGCAACCCAAGTATGCGTGGCAATGGGTGATGAAAACAGAAGGGACTAATTCTGCCGGGTGTGAATAATCAACGCCTGTGTGAAAAGTGGTGCTCATTGCAAGATCGTCTTCCAAGTGGATTAAGTATTCGCTTCGGTCGATGGTGTGATCTCACAGGATGACGTAGGTGCCATACAGCGAAACATGGAAAAGTGGGAAAATAAAGCAGAAATAATTCATACGTCCGAATTAACCATAGCAGGTCGAATAGAACATTTCGAAACCAATTGGCAGGTGGTCAACCTTGGACTGGAGGTAAACCGCCTATCGGTATAAAACTGAAGTTATAAACATGTCGAAACGATCATCCAACAATCTCGCAGGAATCACTCTCCACTAAACTAGTTCAAATTGCATCACCCACCAGTCTCGCGTCACTCCAGAGTGTGCCTGCCCCCGCCTACTAAGTTCATCATCTTCCGCAACCAAATCATCGCGGAATTCATAAACAAACAACAAGATTTCGGTTCCTCCGTACGTGTCAGGTTTGCTTTTAATTAGATGCTAAATTCGTTCAAACACGACTGAAAACCATCGCCCCCACGGGTCTCGCGATGCACTGGCCGACACAGCGTTCCGTTCCCCGGAGGAAGATGGATTATGGATGCGGTTTTATATTTCACCATTCGCAATTCCGCGTAAGTGTCGCGGACATCTGCGTGATGAGCGATGACTGTTTTTTTCGGCTGAAATATGCCCCTCGTCCCTTCCATTCCATCGACAGTTTCCCCGCACTGCTTTGGGTTTTCATACACTTAAATATGGCATCGAAACTAAGCATTTCAACGGTTCAAGGTCACACTCGAAGAGTGTGACTGACTGGATCTGATATCATTTGGTGGAGATGTTTTTACATTCTTCCCTGTGTCTGAAGATGCACCGATATTAGAACACTGAAACAACAAGCGGAAGGATCACATCCCTCCTTGGAACCACGATCACCAATGACTCCTGAACGGTATTGGATTTTTTTGTTTCCACTTAATTCTGGATACAGCGAATCGAGAGAATTTTCACCTCTGCACAAATAGGAAAGTAAAAGCAAAACAAACTACAAAAAAAAACCGAAACTGGATTATTTCACCTAACCGGGTTTGGCCTTGGTTGATCCTCGCGGACTGTACCGTTATCCGATGTTGCTCGGTGGAAGTGCGTTTGTAAACTGATCTGATTTTCCGCTCATTTCATTCGGCGGTCGGTGGTAAAATTAACACTCCCTCGCGGATCGTTCCCGTTAATGATCGTTGGTGAGCGGGAGAGAAAACACTTATTCATCCAAAGGGGAAGAATGGGGGCTACATTTCGGAGTATGGAAACCAAAGGATAACAGTCGAGTGAATGAGGCCACCGATAACCGGTCGTCTCCATCGGGGTCGAATTAACTTGACGAAGAAACGCTTCGATCAAATGTAAAACGAATGCGGACGGATGGTGTTTTGTATTTGTATATGGCGTTGGCTTCATTGAAAATGAAACCAGAAACATTTGGTTACGTCTTTTTCGTATTGTGAGTTCTTATGTTTCCAGGATTGCAATCACCCAGGAAAACATGAACAAGCTTCAAAAATGCATGTTACCTGTTGAAATACCAAAAGTGGAAAGGTGACGAATAAGCTCGTGAAATGCTTATTACTGTCGTTTTCGCTTGAGAAAACTGAAACTGACCCAGGGTAGTTTCATCAAAAAAACACTTCTAACGAAACAGTGTTGGTTTCGCACTTAGCAACGGAGGCTTGAGAATACCCGTTATAAAAACCAGGTTCGATACTGACTCGATTTTCAGTTCAACAACGTCAAAACTAGATTCGAAACTGGCTTCAAACGAACGGTTTGACAGCAGAGATTGGAAACTGGGTTAGGTTTGGCATCAAGCGAAAACGACATGCGATTGAATAACAGACGTAGTTTCACCATGGATACAAACATCACATTCATCCTTATTCTGAATATTTCATTCGTATTCCTAAAAACGCTAGCAAAATCAAAGGTAGCTAGGATTCGACCGAACGTTATTCAGAATAAGGGCTAGGGATGTCGTAATATCGATCGATTAATCGAGTAATCGATTAATAACCCATATTATCGAGTAATATTTAATCGATTAGCTTAAAACTAATATTCGATTATTGAGCTAATCGAATAGTTAAAAAATTCCCATAGTAATAATCGAGTAATCGATTAAAAACCTAGACAATCGAATAAATTACAATCGATTAATTTCAAAATTATACTCGATTATTAAGTAATCGAGTAATTCGAAATTTCCGACATCCCTAATAAGCGCGATTATCATAGATGGATACAACTCACGATGATAAATGGACAGGTGGTAAGATTTTTCTACGTGTGAGCGCGGTTGTCTTTTTTTTTTGGAAAAACAATAATTCTGTATGAAATGTTCGAAACGACGAATGTAACAATGAAAGATTCTCTTTGTTTACTTTCTCTTTCGATTATAACGGTACTCTTAGCAATCCTTCACTAGAATTATTTACCGATAATAATAACTAAAGTTATCATCTTTGAATCTGCACTGAAAAAATTACCGAAAAAAGCAGGAATATTCCGCAATATTGGGAGGAAAAGTGTAAACATCGAGCGTTTCTGGATCATCCGTCGAATCACGTCCAGTTGCTATAAGAGCAAATTCAGCAGCTGGAAGTTTCATTAGGGCGATCTATAATAGAACTAAAACTGAAACAAACGTATCCCCAGCCTGCCGTTCTAGTTTTATTTATTCGAACAGCTCTACTGTCAAATTTAAAACGTTCACGGTACGCGTTACCATTTTATTTTTTCTATATTTGAAACACGAGTAAAACGCCGCTGGGGCTGTCAGATACTTTTGTTATAATTTCCGGATTTAAATTTTAAAACTGACATAAAGCATTCGTCTAGAACTAGAACACTCCTGAATATGCTTTAACCGAGAACAAACTTTTATTTAATATTTACCAAGACGGGAATACTTGATAACTTGAAGAAGTTAAACTGCATACCCGAAAACACTCTGAAATAGAATTTTGAACCATGTTTTGTTCTGATGTTTACTTGCGTAGATCGCGTCGCCATACTTAATTCCGTGACAAAATTGCTAACACAGCCAAAACCGATAGGGGACCAGTGATAAATCTACATCGTGGATACAACCAGTGTTGGCGATTCGAAAGAAGCTGCTATATTGCTATCTATATTGTATACAACATTTTCAATCCGGTAGAAGTCTGATAATGATTGGTGCTGTGTGGAATTTACCAAAAGAGAATCGCAAGTTGACAATTATCGCAGAAATGATGATTCAATTCGATGATTCTCATACTAGGTTGCGATTTTTCAAAACCCTTGTGTGGAGCATTCACAGACATTTTCATAGACACAACTTATACAAAGGTTATATGCATATAGTTAGAATAAACGGCAATAGTAAAATGATTCTATCGCAATTATCAACTGCCTGTATAGAATCGGATCGCGAAACGAGAATAAGCGACCGTTTGTTGCTTCAGAGAGGATCTCCACAGCAGCGTGCTTACTATTGATTCTCAGAAATGTCATCGATAGAAATTCGCTCTCGCACTGGTGTCTATTCTATGTTAAATGAGCCATGCTGGGTTTTTGTTGTTGCGATGATATCCGTCTCTCTTTGATGGCACTGATTCAATCGCCAGTGCCAGTGAGCGTTCTTTGATACGATAAAATCCATCCTTGAATACAACCTACAGTGATATACACTGATAAAAATTTGCACGATCGATTCATATGTAAATAACACTTCAATTTAAAATGCTTTTTTCATTTCAATTTCACACATTGACAAGCGGAACTTTTAGGAAAACCGGATATGTTTGAAAAAAAAACCAGGCTTATGGTTTAGAAAAAAGAGAATCTAAACAATGTTCGTTATTGATTGAAGTTTCGATAGCCAACTATGTAAAATAAACAATTTTACTAACTCAAATCGAAGCTTAGAAATATTTCCAAGCAGTAGGTGCAATGATATCAAAATTGGTGTTTGAAATTGGTTGAACTGCAGACGTTTGAAGCTTTTCAAATTCGCTCTCGTATATAGAAAACAAAAACGTAGTCAAACATAATAAATTGGTCTATTCAAAATTAAATAGGGTTTTTTGATCAATTTGTTTTTTTTTATTAACTTTCAATTTGACGTCACTGGTAAACGTTTCGAAAGTTTTGGCCATCATTTTCAGGGTATAATAATAAGAATTGATTGAGGCTGATCACGAGTAATTATTAGTTTTCGATTTTTAATGACATTAAACTAATTAGATATAACGAGAGGAGAAACGATATTGAAAATTGTAGAGCCATAGTACTCAAGTAAGAGCAAGGATGTGGAAATAAAGTGAGAAATAGTGAGATGTGACAAAGGTCATTTAGGTAAGCAGAAGGCTTCTCGTAACTGAACTTTTATCTTCTACCAGAGGAGTCGAACTTAGGCATCTTAGCGACACGAATCATCCGAGTCTCTGATATGTCAGAAAGTAAAGGCAAATGTCGTTTACTATTCACTATCCGGCTTTGAAGGGCGCCTTAAAGACTGTTTCAGAAAGTATGGACGCAACCAAAAACCACTGCCATTTCGCAACAGTTCAGAATCTGTTTATTTTTATGGCTGCGTCCTGTTGTTTGCACTTTTCTCTAACCACTTGTGCAGTTGTTTATTCGTTTTCATTAGTTTGTTTCGAAATGCGTGGACTTTCAGCAGAACAACGTCGAAAAATTTTGCGCGGACTGTCACTGAGAAAGATAGCAAAAATGGAAGGAGTAAGTGAAAAAGCCGTGCAAAATGCAATCAGGAAGTTCGGTGAGGATAACACCTTTGAGGATAAACCGAAAACGGGTCGAAAAAAAAAGGTCCTGCTAACCCTAAGTTGGATAAACGTATACTGAAGGCGTTCGAGTAAAAGAAGGAGGTTTCAGTTCGGGATGTAACCAAAAAAGTGGGCACTTCGAAGTCAAATGTTCTTCGTGCTAAAGAACGTTTGAATCTTCGAACCTATAATAAGCAGAAACAACCAAAACGTAGTCCAAAACAAGAAGCATCTATCAGGCCGAGGGTTCGAAAGCTGTACAATACGATTCTTGTTGGAAATTTGAACTGCATAATCATGGACGACGAAACCTACGTGAAACTCGATTACAAATCTTTGCCGGGACCACAATATTATACGGTGCGAAAAGGGCAAGTATTAAACCCGTCCGAGACATCGATTGAAGTTGAAAAATTTGGTAAGAAAGTCTGGTATGGTTTGGTAAGCAATTTGTAGCTGCGGTAAGATTTCGAAATCCTTCATCACCACTGCTTCAATGAACAGCGAAATATACATCAAGGAATGTTTTCAAAAACGACTTCTACCCATGATTCGAAGCCACAAGGATCCTGTTGTGTTCTGGCCAGATCTTGCTTCTTGCCACTACTCGAAATCAACGGTAGAATGGTATACTACCAAAAATGTCACTTTCGTCCCAAAAGACATGAATCCAACAAATTGCCCACAACTTCGACCAATCGGTTTTCGACGGAATTGGTTTAGTCATCTCTAAGAAAACGAAGTGAGTTCTATTTTGGAGTTTTTAATGACTATTTTTGGAACCTGGAACTGGGAAGCGAATCAGCCATCAAATACCATAACCTACATGTTATTTTCGTGCACTCAACTAAGGTTCAAATGAACGATCTCATATAAAATTTCTGAATTTCTTCCGAATCCGGTTTCCGGTTCCAGTATTACAGGGTAAAGAGTGATAAAATATTTATACCGTCACTCAAAGAAGCGAAGCAAAAAACTTAGAAAAAGTCATTGTCAGTAGAAAGCCAAATAAACCGCTATTGGCTATCTTGGTTTTCAGGGCCCGATTCCAGAAGTACCGGAAATTTTGTTCCTATTTTCCCAAATGGATCTCACTTACTTTCTTCGAATATGGCTTGACCACTTTTCACAAACCTAGGTTCAAATTAAAGGTCTTCGGATCCCATAGAAAAATTCTCCATTTCATGCGGAATCAGCTTCCAGTTTCGAAGTTACAGGGTGAACAAGTCCTAAAATTGCGAATTTATTAGAAGGTCAAACAAAGTGAATCCGACTATCCTGATTCCTGAGCACCGGAAAGAGTGAAACTTGTTCATTTTGTAGGTTGTACTAGTTGAAGAACAAAAAAATTTTTGGTTTTCTGTCAAGAAGTAAAGGAAATTATGAGCGATATGAGAAAGGTATCTGGATTAAAACAGGTTTTTTTGCATCATCGCTCAGAACGACAGTGTAAAAATGTAACCATTCATCACCCTGTAATTTTGAAACCGGAAGTCAGAACCAGTTGAAATTCAAGATCTTTTATATCAGGCATATCAGATCCTTCAATTGTATTAAAGTTTGCGAACAGCGATTTAATCATTTCTGAGAAAGGAGTTAGTTTCGCTTCGTAATATTTGACCACTGTTTCCGGTACTTTCGGAACAGGAAGATGGGAAACGGTATTACCTAAGTCGGTTCGATTTTCAATCCAACAACAAAACCTACGAATCGGAACAGTTTCTAGCATAATTTTGAAGAGTTTTTACGTTCGTTACATCGTTGTGAGTTGAATTTTAGAGTATTTGATAACTACTTCTTGCTCTTCCGGAACCGGAAAAGCAGCATCGTAATCATGGCTTAACTGAACCATTACAATTGCCTCCACCTTATTTGCCCAATATGGCTCTCTCGAACTATCATTTGTTCACAAATCGACAACACGATGGAATATTCTGGGAACCTTCAGAAAAAAAGTTTTTCTTAACGGGTTACCGCGATCTTCTAACTTTTTTTGTCGCAATTTTTCGGAAGGTATGTAGATTATTCCTTTGTGATGTCGATGATAAGATAGCAGGTTTCTCGCTTTTTGACTATATTGTATAAAGAAAAAATATTTATCCACAAAAAAGTAGCTTTCCATCCAACCAATTACCATCGAATTTGTGTTAATACTTGTCAATTAAAAGCATTGTTAAGTTCTGTTTCTCCAACAATAAGACTTCCTACGAACGAAACACAACAGGAAGCCGAAGGGGATAACGTTTTTCGGTTGGGACCGGCAAAGCAATATTTAGTGGTATCTGTTTTTGCTCGCTAAACCGATGGAGCGGTATTTTGGGGGCGCTAAAGCCTCATTTGAAATGGAAGTTTGAAAGAAACCAGTGCCAGTTTTATTCATATTCACGGCATTCAATTATGTCTCTGACATTACCCATCCGTTTTTTTTACAACGATAACGACCTGAAAATGTAGCATTGGTTTGCACTGATTTTTACAGCATTCATGTAAACTATTTTGACGCAGGACTACGTCTGTGTTTTCTGTATAAGAGTTTCTATTCAAAATATGTAGTACGAAAACCTACACAAGGTGGTCGATTTTCAAGTTTTGTCCAGCTTCTTTGATCACTTGTTTCGCCGCAGAACGCTCGTTTGCCTCGAGCTGCATTTTACAGGCCAGGCCCATTTTCTATTTATATTCGGCTCTTAATAACTCTAAATAAATGACGCGTTGAGAGGGTTAATGTCCTTGGGTATCACCTGAACGAGATACCCGGCACCGTAGTGGCAAAATGCCAAATCCGTCCTAAAAGAACAAAACACTTGTGTTACTTGAGCAAAGGTAACAGCCGTTTTTCCCCACTACAGCACATAAATTTCCGGGTTAATTGCTCCGATCGTATTGAAACTTTTGTTTTTCAACCCGTTTGAATAGATGGCCTACTATACGAGATATTTCTTCGCGAGTTTCGTCAGCTCAATCTGTTTGAAAATCTCTTCCTGTTGTCGTGTAATGCCTGTAATGTGACTTACATAATACAGCTTTTTAGTAATACAATTTCAATTATACATGGCGTTTCATTTGCAGATCGGAGCCGACGGATACAACTCGCTGGTCCGCAAGACAATGGCAGTCGACAATTTCACGCTAAGCTACAATCAGATGGGAGTGGTTGCAACCCTCAAGCTTGGACCCGGAACGGCAAACAATGTGACCGCTTGGCAGCGGTTTCTACCGACAGGCCCCATAGCACTGTTGCCACTGAGCGATGATACGAGTTCCCTGGTTTGGTCGACCGATGTTGCGGAAGCGAAACGGTTGCTGCAGTTGGACGAACAATCGTTTGTCGCGGCTGTCAATGAGGCTTTCGTAAGTATCTAAGTATCCTTCGAACATGTACATCATAACATAATAACCGTTTCGTTTCAAGAACAAAATATACCCTCGTAAGGGCATAATCGATGAAGTAACGAAAAATATCACGTCACTCATTTCATCATCCACTGGACAAAGATTGGAACCGGCGCCGGTCGTCGAATCCGTAGTCGAAAAGTCACGGGCTGCATTCCCGCTAGGGCTTGGCCATACCAGTACCTACGTCGGCCACGGCGTTTGCTTGGTTGGGTAAGGCGTTTCCATTCGTCCTGAAATGTTTCCTTCTACAAAAATCGCTCATTTTCAGAGACGCTGCCCACCGGGTGCACCCGCTAGCTGGTCAAGGTGTAAATCTGGGCTTCGGTGACGTTCAGTGTCTGACCGACACGTTGGCCGAAGCCAATTACAGTGGATTGGGATTGAACAATCTGTCTCAACTGGTGCGATACGAACAGGAACGATTGAAGCACAATGTTCCTGTGCTGCTGACTACGCATGGACTGCAGCAACTCTACACGACTGATTTCGCGCCGATCGTAGGATTACGGAGTGTCGGACTTACCATCACAAATGCGTTACCCCCGCTCAAGGTAGGTTGGATTTGTTATTTTTATAATCTTGCTCGAATAGTTTGATAAGTTGTGAAAATTCTATTTTATTATTTTATCTTTTATCAACAGAAATTTTTAATGAATTATGCCATGTCCTAATCTTGATCGTCAAACAAAATTTTTGTCGAGCAACGAGCTCTGGACGAGCCGAGTTGGAGTATTTTAAGTGGCGCAGGTGAGTTTAATCGTACGTGTTGCGAAATGGGCCGACGAAGAAGGACAATTGTATGTAATGGGCTACTGTTCTGAGCGTGAAAGTACGAAGCACAAGTCATTTATTGTTAGATGATAGTTAAAGGAATTCGCAGGTATTGGCTTTGTTGAATTTTCTCCGGATTAATTCATGTTGAAGTAGAATAGTTGAGAAATCCTTATTGATGGATGTTAAACACCTCTAATTATATTTTTACCATGGCCGGGCTATTATAGCTAAATTTTTCGGCTATTGGAGAATGATTCTTTTTATGTCAGGAGCAGGGTCCTTGACAGTCTACTGATTTTTCGAAGCGCGACCGTGTTGCATATTTGATCACACCCAATAGAAAATCCTTCCGATTATCTCTCTGATTTAATCGAATTTGGTCAAACTCAAAGCATATGAGTATGTGAGTATGTTTATGTCAGCACTACAATTGCAAAAAAGACCTGGTCTAGACGATTCATGATAAAATAAATTGAATTACATATGGGCAAGATTAGACATGATTCATTAAAAATTGGCAATAGGAACATATAAAAAGGTGATCTTCGTCATTTTTTATGCATAGGAATATGCCAACCAAATATGAATTTATATTTTCCTGTGGATTTGTTGAAATGTTAAAATTTTTCTTGGCGATATTTAGTGAACCTGTGATTGGAGGGACTGTGTGTGTTGATTTATGCATAAGTTGGCAAAACATACGTTAATAAAATTATATTTAATGGAAAAGGTACAACGCTATGGAATTTTGTTGGATGGTAGATCTTTCAGTAAAATAGATCCACAATGTTTGAGACTAAAATGATAGAAACCCGCATAAAATTATAGAAACCATTGACTTATACTCTCCTTTAAAACCTTTTATCTCTTCCCCTTCTTATTAGATTCCCGGAATTTTTAAAACTGGCAATTTTTACTGATTTTAACTCAAAAATCTGTTCCTACAAAAATTATGTTGCCATAAATAATAAATAAACTTTTTTTTTATCTTGAATAAAACCAAAAAAGTTTGCTTGGCCACGAACTAGCATTACTTTTCCAATTTATAAACAGCGTTGAGCCAAGTTTATAATAATTCTTTCCTCTTAATTTTCTCTCTAAATGACGGTTTAAAATTTTGAACGCACTCCACTCTGTTGTTCCGGAGACTATGAGTCTATGAGACCGTAAAACCGACGACACGACCTGCCACTCGTCTATCAAAACTGTATGGCAAATTGAACTACCCCTCAGTAACTGCTACTATCAAAACGTAATCTCATGAGAAAATATTGAAACTGGCAACACAAGTTGATAAAATATTGATCTCGAATAACATAACCTTGGTTACTGAATATTGAAGAAATGATAAAAGTAAACAAAACAAACTGCAAATCGGGTATTATAAAACGAAAAAATAAAATGGATTTTTCGAGTGGAAAATCCTCTTCTCATGGTAAATTGCAAGTGCTCCAGCATTAGAGCAGTAGATCGATTAGTCATTCCTAATCGCTAACAAAATTCTTCGTTCGTGAAACCTGAGAAGAATCCAATTGCGATTAAACGATAACAGTTGTCTTGGGATATCATTATATAAAAGTATGAATTATTGAAGTTTTTTTTATTTGTATCAATATATTTATATTTATAATCAGCCTCGTGCGAAGTTTTCAGATGCCATAGAATAGATTGAGATAAGAAAACAGCGGGCTACTTTCCATTTGCAAGCGATAATCAATGGTTATAAGATGACGCAAGAATATCAAGTGAAACAGATAGAACAACTACAGAGAGCTTGAAAATCGAACAGTTTCTGAGAATAGAAAAAAAAATCAATTTTAGTTCGAATACACATAAATAAAAGCTGTGCGGAGAAAATGAAAATGAGTGATTAAAAGAAGAATATCGAAAATATACTTGGAATACAAATAATACATTATGAAAATTTATTGATATGAAACTCGTTGAATGTTATTATTGTTAGAAGAAATAAGTGAAAAAGGAACGATTTCTTTAAGCAATCGCAATGCAGCGAATATATTTGAATTATAAAAAAAGGCGGGTGGGTAATGTCCAAGACATAACTGGATGTCGTGAATACGAAAACAACTGACATGTTTCTTAACACTTCCGAATATCAATTAGTTGATCAATTGTATGAATTATGCAACCATTTTCACCATTTTCACATTTTTCGCAAAAACACAGAAGGCTTCACTTTATCTGTATTGATGTGAATTTCACACAGCGAATAGGATGAGGATATTTACTTTCGATTTGCGAGCAAGAAATCCTAATAGTTCTTTAGAAAACTTTTAGAGCCATTAGAACGACTGATTTTGAGTGCTGCTCTCCACCGTTGTCCTCTTTTCGTTGTTTTTTCATCAATGCAAAAGACTGGCAGCTGTGACGTAAACGCTCTTGTCGGAAGCGAAACTAGCTTTGCAAACGACACACAATACATCTACTCGCAGTGGCGATAGAATCCGAACTGATCCAATTTTTGTTAAGAGGTTTCTTTTTACGTGATTTCGTCTGTAGCTTTTTCACTAATGGGTGGTCCTAACGGCTTTGAAAATAGGAGCATATAAAATTTAAATTTCGATTATTTCCTTTCGGATTTGCATTTCATTGAAAGAAACTATCAGGATGCTGTACGGGATTCATTCCTGCTTTTCAGAAGGACCAAATTGTGGAACTCACTACGATATTAAGCACTGTTCGGAACGTTTTTCTCGAACGATTTGTTGTACAGCAGCAGATATTTTGTTCTCTTCCTCAGAACGCGTTCTGATTGGCTGGTGTTGACATAGGTCAAATGAGATAGGTTTTTCAATAGTGTACTATTGAAATACTTCAATGCTATTGTTATACACGTTTAAGTTGAAAAAATTCGATTCTATTGATAGTTAGATTATATAAATCCTTTCACAGATCACTGAGCTATGAGCTTTGAAAATACGAGCAAGGCAAACGCGCCTTATGAATTATCCTCTTTGATACTCGTTTATACCAAACATTTCAGAAAAGTTTAATTTTGAATTATTTGAGATTATGTCACTCAACTGAAAATTTTATCATCAAATTGTGATCACATTTCCGATGGCATGTAGCAAAAATTATGTTGATTCGTTAGACACTACAAGAGATATTCACGATCAAAAACTTATCACTCTCTCGGAGGGTACATTTTGAAAAGGCGCCTCATAGTAAAGTAAGTCGTATTCACGACAAAAAAAAAGCTGCAACAACCATTTCAGGAGTAATATCGAAAGTGTCTAGATGCACTAAGTTCTCAGGAACATCCAACGCTGCAACCTTAGCCTCGGTGTCAGAGACAGTGTTTCCAGCAAATACCGAACCAAAGAACTTTGCAAACAAATCACAAGACTCCAATGCTGATTTGGAAACAACACCATCGTAGCAAACAGTTGACGGAACTGATGAAGATTTACGTTTGGACGCTGGCTTTGTATAACCCCGTATTCAATCTACGTTAGTTTTCACTGGAACTTTTGAACATTCGTGGTGGTTCAGAGCTATGCCAACGACGATGTTTACGCTGCCAAATATTGCGAACCCGTTTTAATTTACGTAACCTTGCTGTGGACCAAGGAAGGATTGATGGGCCGTTTGACGAATGGATTACCATTTCATTTACATTATCGATCCATTGCAAATAAGTCCAATCAAAGTTCCGCAAATGTTCTAGTAAAGCAGTGAAATTAGTTTTACGATAATTTAACCTCCTTGAATAGGCTTCCCTCCCATGGTTGGTGGGCTTGACGGTATTGCAAACATCATCAGATACACTCAATCAGCGTTACAATTTCATAAAGAAATGTGTTACAGCTTTTAGCTTCACTATTGATTTAAATGAATAAGATATGGAACGACTTGAATAAGGTGTTGATTGAATTACGCTCCAAACATCCGGGGTTTGGAGAGGCCGGTAGGGCTTAACTGAGCTCTTTTTTATGTTTCATTTTCATACTACCGGCCCTTATTACCAGTGTGAAGTAGATATTAAGTGAAGTGAACGTATCCCATGGGTTTCACACGATGACAGCAGATGAACGGTAAATCAAGTTCATCTTTGACGTTTATTTGTGGTTTGTGTACCATAGAATACAGTCGAATGAGATGTAATATTGATAAATAGAATAAAATAATATAGACTGAACATGTGAGCAAACCACTGATAGCCGTCAAACGATGTTCATCCAGTTTATTTTGTAAGGATGTCTGATGGGTGAGTGAAATGTAAGAGAAAGTGCATGCAAGAACGGTAATAAAGGTCACCGTTTCAGCTCAGGACTAACGATCGACCAATAGTAGAGATAAAAGTAGGGTAACGGTACCCCCATTTATCTCAGCGCCAGTGATCATCTCATATACGGAAACCATTAGTCAAAGTGAGATTTGTTGTCTATGTTCGATAGATTGACGTAAAAAAAAGATGAAATTAGGAGCATTCGCTTTGAGTTTTCGCGTCGCTATAACAACAGTATTGAACAATTTTCGAACTACTTTTTCTGCGGTAGTGCTTCACAAATCCGAAGCAAAGATATTGTATTCAATTTGATCACAATGCATCAATTGAAAGTCGAGTAATCGCTAAAATAACATGGTGACTCTACTTATGAGATGACTATTGGTACATTAACCCTAGCTAGAATCTATTAGAATAGAAACAGTACCTCAATGCAAAGACACCATATTAACAAGATAGCCAGCTCTCACATTTCCCGAACAAATCATTGGCAACATTCTTTCTTGCGAACATGGTGCCCTCAGGCGAGTCCGCATCGAATCTCGTACATAGAAGCAGGGGAGAGAAATGTCAAATTCGTGCGCGCCAGAATAGCAGCACTGCGCACCCATACAAATGACATGATATATTGAATGTGCTGCCGTGCGATGGCGTTGCTGAACTGAAGATTGATTTCGCTCCAAGCTAACAGGGTCTGCTCAATGTTACGATGTTTGCTTGTGGAGTACATGTATGTGATCAAAAAAGAACCGGTGTATTGCCGCAGGAGGAGAGTACTTTGAAGGCGATAATAAAGAAATTTATTAAAAATTGAAATTTTGCGTTTTTAATAAATTTCTTTATTATCGCCTTCAAAGTACTCTCCTCCTGCGGCAATACATGCATGCCAACGCTTGATCCAATTTTCCATACAAGTTTTATAGGCCGCCGAAGGTATGGCCTTCAGTTCACGCAGCGAATTCTCTTTTATGGTCTCTATGGTCTCAGAACGCGTTCCCCGCAATGGCAATTTGAGTCTGGGGAAGAGGAAAAAGTCACACGGGGCCATATCTGGAGAGTACGGTGCTTTGTTGATGATATTGGTTGAGTTTTTGGCCAAAAACTGCGACACAACCAACGCTGTGTGAGCCGGCGCAATTCAGCTTTTTTGGCACCAGCCGAGAAGCGACGCGTTTCAAACCCAAAACATCAGTTAAAATGTGTTCGGCTGATTCATAAGAGATAATCCAAGATAATGATCCAAGCTTATACGACCACCTTTGAAGCGTTTATACCACTCGTATGCCTGTGTTTTTCCTAGACACGAATCACCAAAGGCCTTTTCTAACATTTTCAACGTTTCAGAACACTTAAATCCATTTGCAACACAAAATTTGATGCACGCACGTTGTTCTAAATTTTCATTCATTACAAAAATCGCCACACGAAAATTTTTCAACTTCTTTGTATAGACGCCAAACAAAAACTAATCGTAAGATATGCGTCAAAATTTGACAGAATGTGTATAAAAGTGTTTCCAACGTTGAGAGAATAAAAGCTTACCGATTGAACAAGCGCGGGAATTTTAAAATGAAAATTCCGATTCTTTTTTGATCATAAGGTATGTATGTATGTATGTATGTGTGTGAATATGTTTACGTGCATATGTATATGTATATGTATGTGCAAATTGCATGTGTAAAAAATTACTGACTCAATATTTCTTGTCCATATAAAATTAATGCACACTGAGAAAACTGGATTATCGAACGAAGAGAAGATCTTAAACTTGGAAAAGAAGAATGATGCAGAATGTCAGAAGGATTAAAGAAAAGAAACGGATGAATAAAGAAAGAATGAATAAGGCAGAAAAAAAACAAATAAAATAAGTATAATTATTGCCATTGCATTCCATACAGACCATTACAAAAACTGCTAAGACCACGAGCACACAATTTACGTTATCACAAAACAAAACGACCATTGCAATTACAAAAACAACAACTCAACTATAAAACACAACCACACATTACAAGGACAATTTTATATTATCTATTTGAATCAGCACAAACAAAACAGTGACCAAGTGGGCACCATAGCCTAGGAACGTCTGTGTGTTGATTTAAAATAGAAGCTCATAGAAGCAAATCTTATCAAGGGTCCAGTGTAGAACTGATGCAAGGGACTGCTGCCACTGTGACTACTTACAAAAAAAATTAATCTTCTTGAATGGGCTCCGAGTGCCGTAAATTGTTACACAGCCAGCATGTTTAGTAGCTAAATCAGTATATTTCTATGCATCATTATTATATATTTTTTAAAAATATCTTGTTTTTTTCAGGGGGACGGTTATGCGTAGAATATTACAGATGGGACAATTTTTTTTCAAAAGTATTTTCTTAAAATATATGTGTTTATGAACAGTTTGGTTGCCAAAAGTCTATATTGACCGACAGTTATGCGTAGAATGGCAGTATATGATACTCTCTATAATTTCTCTATAATTACGAACATTTTAAATTTATTGGATATCATCTAGATTTTATATATACTTCTAATAAATCTTTTAAGATTTCATATTACTTCCTAATATAATCTAAAGAAAATTAAAAACATTTTTATTTCAGTGCCGGCTGACGGTGTCTGACCCAGAGTTGCCAATGTTCCAGATTTACGCCAGATTGTTGTTCCGATTTAGTAGATTTCACCTGATTTTTAAACTTTCTGCATGTGGAATACTAGTTGTCTCAGCTTTATTCTAAAAAAAACTCGAGACGAAATAAGTCAAATAAGTAGAAAACAACGGAGCTAAGTACCTGTAGAGACATTGCTTTACCGAGAGATCAGAACATTACTTTGACACAAATCGGACAAGAGCATATGGATTACTGAACAATCAGTTCAATGCATGCTAATTCGGCATTTCGTTATACCGAGCTTGAGATTAGCGGCCCTTACACGTGACAGAATCCAAAGTATTTGGGGCTTGGTAGCTTGAGTCCGCATGTTTCGAAAAAGTCGAGCGTTCGGAGCTTTCAATATTGTAACAAAATATTGAAACTTTGTGAGATGAATTCATTGCACATATTCAACAGTTCCCTTTCCGGAGAGAAAGTATTGTCGGATTGATAAGCAGTTTAAATTTTTTGATAATATTTTCGTCAATCTGATGAAATTTAATTTCCACTACACTTAACTTATCTGGAACGGAAGGTGGTGACAGATTCAGTATTTTACCTGACAAACGATAAACTAGTTTTCGATTTTTACCCATTTAAAGTTGGAATGCGCAAACTAAGAAAAAAGATTTTGGAAAGTAGATGAAGTTTGATTAAATACTAAGCGCTTCTAAAAACAATCGGAAAACTTTCTGTTGTTTATCTAAGTCAGAAGACACGGTCCGTAAGATTACATCATTTGTTGTCACTCTTCTTTTATCACCTTCTTGATACGAACTAATCTCGATCATATCATAGTAATGGTATTTATCACTTTCATAAGATCTTTGGAGTATTAACTCGTAACTGCCTTTGTTTCCTAGCCTAGAAGTTAGTCCCATTATCCGATTCTCTTCCGTGATGCTTCTAGTGAAGTTTGAATCACATGAACTCCGCCAGCATTTTCAACGGTCGAACTAGATTTGTAGTCTAGTTCATGAACGGCCAATCTGCTTACCAGAGTTACAGTTCCTGCAACACCTATCTGATCGATACTTCGTTGCTTTTCAGCATCCATAATATATTCGAATATGCAGTTGATATGATTGAAATGTTGGCCGTATTTGTTTTTAAAATTGTTCAGAAAACTTATCGATAGGAAAACTATAATAACTGGCCGATGGAACTCGATAGACGTGGAAGCCCTGTCGAAAATTTTGTCCATCCAGTCGGATTCCGTGTCCAACACATAAAAATCACTGTTCTTGTCGAATTGAAGTTTTGAACAACCGAACACAGAGGGCATTGTCGTCCATGTTTTCACTCCGCAAATGTGTTCCAGGTTATGCTTCTCCTTCTTTTGGGTGGAAGCTTTTCCGAATACTCCAATAACGAGTGGGAAATCTCTGATTGCTGCAACGAAATTTAATTCAGACAATCTTATCTTCAAGTATCCATAATTGATACTATCGCCAGTTATCGGTGAAGTGTACGATTTGTTTTGATTTAAATGATTGAAAATATCGTAATAACCGCCTAAAAGAACGTGAAGAAAATTTGTGTAAATTTCGCTAGCAGCTTCAATCATTTCAGTTAAATGCTCATCGAAAAACTTTTGGTTTGTGTAGTTTATGTTATATTGATTTGAATCCGTCAAAAACTTCTTCCATATATACCTTTCTGAAAACTTAGGAGATTCAATGTACTCATAAATACGACTTTTTATGTTATCAGCTTTTATCGACTTGGTTGTCAAATTCCAAATCATAGCTTGAATTTTGTCAAGTCCTGGTAAGATGAGAATAAAAGCGTTATCGTAACGACATTCTGTACGAAATATGTCTACATCATCAATCAGCAGCACAGAGTTACCTAAATCTCCTGTCATCAGCCTCTTAGTAGGCGCCGTGAATTCAATCGAATCGTGGGCAAATCCCGACAAAAGTACACGTGAACCATTTAATGATAAAACAGAGTTGAAGTAATAATTTTCACTATTGCAGTAGCTAATACTGTCTCGAACATTTAGCATGACGGACATCCGGTTCAGATCAGCTCGATTTCGTTTAGCTACCTCTTGGTTGCTGCAAACGACGCGCACCGAATGACCCGTCAAAGCTAACATAATCGCGGAAAGTCCAATGACCAACGTTTTTCCTTGTCTAGATTCTACCTCCAAAAAATGCTTGGACGCTCCTGTTGTTGAGTCATCGACGCCTAGCAACCTTAGAATGCTCAAGACTTGAAAACTGTGCAGTTGGGGAGTCCTTCGCACATCGGATTCATCCTTGAAAGTAAAAGAAAACCACATTGCCACGATACCTGCTAGGACTTTCGGGATCTCACCTTGCTTAAATTGAGCATCCCAAGACCTATAGTGAAGAAGTTTAGTTGATTTCAATTGCTCTGCAATTAGAACGACTCTGTTCTTCTCTGCCAAAGACATGTATTGCTGATATTGTTCTGAATAAAGCAGAAATGCTTTTCGCAGCAACTGTTCTCCACCGAAGCGGTTGAACTCATGGAATTTGTCGAACGCCGTGTTTGCATCGAATTCAATATCAATCCAGGTATTTTCGAGAAAATTATTGTTATAACGAATTCTATACTCAAAATCACTGTTGGATTTACTTTCGTCTACATTGATGGTTATCAGTTTCACATTTGCTGCACTGAAGTCATCGAATGAATCATAAGATAATTGATCATGAAGATTTTTACTATTTCGTATGAATGAAATCAAACTTGTTGTGCTTGTTATCTGATCTAATTCTAATAGTTCGAGTCCCGATGACCACTGTTTTCTATTTAACTGTTGTATAAAGAGGGATAAGATAGCCTTCACGATGTGAATCACGTGGTGCTTGGGAATTTCTGCATCACTGTGTAAAATTGGTAGAATCGAAACCAATTTCAACGGATCTAGCACTCGGAATAATCCCGGATACTTTTCGTGATCTATCAGCTCAATCAGGTCTAATTCAATCAAACCTTGCATCTTGACTTTGGGAATCGCTCTGATGATCCAATCAAATGAGACGTAGTTGAGGACACTAACCAAACCATTATACTCATTTAAAAACCTCAACAAATGTACTGCTTCGACATTTTTGTCTAAAGACAGTAAAACAACATCAAACAATGAATTCTCTATTTCACTCATCTGCGGAAGATCTATTTTCGATGGGAACCCTGCTATTTTGCAATAGCTTTCTTCCCAAAAGCGTATGAAAACAGAAATCATTTCGCTTAAATGATTCATACTGGAAGAACTGAACGATATCCATGGAATAATATGATCAAGTTGCTTCAGTAGGATTGTCCTATCGAGCGCCGAATTACGTTTATCATCTTTCTCGGAAAGTTCAATGGTACATGCAATGAAGTGAGTCAAAGCGTGGGTTACAACTCTAACGATTTCCAGTTGATCTTGATTTGCGTCTCGAATTAAACAAACATATTTTTCCAGAACATTCTCATAATCAGTCAGCTGACTTTTGGTGGCAATCGACGCAAGAGCATCATCTAACAGACAATACCAAATGAACGACTCTCCCATGGTTTGGCTAGGATCGATCAATAAATTGCAGTTTTCAGAGATACTATTCTTGGACCACACCAGAAGTTTCGGCTCATATTCGTACGATTTACAGTCCCTGTTTGAACCCGGCTCGAAATATTTCAGTAGCTTCAAAATGAACTGCCATTCGCGTTTCCTTGATTCTCCTTCAATATTATTAAATGTTATCTCGTATACTGGCTGCCAATCTTGGATCGTGGGGTCAATTTTTATTACATCTGCAATGCGAAAGCTTCCCAGTTCCATAAGACTTCTACATAGCAGAACATACATTGGGTTAATCATTGATTTCTGTTGACTAACTTCACTCACTGTCATAGAATTTACTTTTTTGATGAAACAGCTGACTAAGTTTTCTAAAGGTTTTCGGTGACAAGGCTCATGAAAAATTTGACCGACATCGGCAAGAAGCTCAACATCGCTACTGTCAATGAACATGATTCGTTCCGACAAAACATTTTCCAAATGGCTTGTTAAATAATTTGGAGCTTGTTCGATTAACCACTTCCTGTGTACATCGCTGGCTGTTGTTTGAATCTGCTGCAGAACTTTCAACAATTCCGAAAAATTTGCTTCCGGCGAAGCAGGAATGCATGCTAGAAGTTCACCTCTCCTCTTCAGAGAATATTCAATGTCATACAACCTAGTTGCGGCCACGGTTAGTGTCTCCGGAAACATTTGATCGTTCACAATGGTCTGACAGACTAGCTGATAATCTGAGCGATCACCATTATTAATAGTGTTTGTTAATAAAGTACAGTTCACAGCGAGTTGACGAGTGGCGGCCGGTTTCATTTCTACATTTCGGAGAGTGTTCATGAATTCGGTAAGTTGTTGTTTCCGTTTGAAAAGCAGTTTATCGAAATGCACTTCCTCAATCCGAATTTGCTCCAGCAGCACTTGTTTCGCTTGCTCGAAATCGCCCGTTCCGTCCAGTAATTCTGGATGCTCGATAGATACGCTTGCCAGTAGATCGTTATTCACCAACATCAGACATCCTTCGCTATGCAATTTTATATCCATGGTTTCCAGGGTTAAACGGGCAGAAAATTCGAGTTCGCTGATATTTCCACAGACCGACCTTTTCTTCTTGATGTATTCTTTGCCAATCGGGGATCGAAATTTCCGCACTTGTTTCAATATAAAATCAGAAAACCGCAACGCACTTGTGTCGCGTCCATCATGGATGCAAATATTATTTGAGCTATGAATTTCTTCCGATTTCATTTCGAACTCTACCGAACTTTGCTTCACTTCCAAACTACTGTTCAATCGATGCGGTGCGGACATATCTTGTATTTTTACCGGATTGGTAACGTCATCTGATCTGTCAAACTTGATTGCAGCTGAAAATTTAGTAAAATTAAACAATGTGGAATTAGTGAGGTTTGTTTTTAAATGAATACTTTTTAATATGGTTTGGGGAGTTATTTCAAAACAATTGTATTGCACTTCTTCTTGTCCAGGCATTTGAACATATTCGGACAACATATTCATGATAAAATATCAAGTAGTATGAAAACAAGAAGAATTACACAAAAATGAAAGCATTTCCCAAACACGGACGTCGATAAAATAAAATCAAAATGAAAAGAAAAGTGGAAAAGAAGAAAACTTAAAGCTAGTCTAAATTTAGCTTTGTTTACAAATATAACAGATGTCGGTAAAACAGAAGTAAAATTACCGACATTCACTTACATAGCACAGATAGTAGAATAAGTACAGATTTATTTACATAGAAGAGTGTATGAGCTACCGGACTACAAATGCATGTTTGTTTATTTGTATATTTGTTAAAACAATCCATCTGACAATTAAAAGTCTTAATGAATAACACGAAGTACAAACGACAAACTTATAAAAAGAATACACTCAATAATTTCGGTGAGAACTTGTGTGTTACCGTGACCCAAGGATCAACTCCAGAAAATGAGTATATACTAAAAATATATATACCTTATGATAAAAAAAGAACCGGAATTTTCATTTTAAAATTCCCGCGCTTGTCCAATCGGTAAACTTTTATTCTCTCAACGTTGGCAACACTTTTATACACATTCTGTCAAATTTTGACGCATATCGTACGATTAGTTTTTGTTTGGCGTCTATACAAAGAAGTTGAAAAATTTTCGTGTTGAGATTTTTCTAATGGATGAAAATTTAGAACAACGGCTCGCCTTCGAAGAAAACATTGAATCGGCGAAGCAAATCGTGTTGCAAAATCGTTCTTTACCGATTAGAGAGATTGCTGTGTTGTCGGGCATCTCTAATGGATCAGCCGAACACAACACACAATTTCTCGTTTTAGTTTAATTTTAGAAAAATACTCAAATTTTGACAGCTCCGCCCCTAAATAAAAAATGAGTAAATAGGTGGTAACTCATGCTTAGAGTACATGCACTTTTTGTGAATTTGAGTGGTGTGTCACTCAATTTTGAGTTATGTTATGGGTGTAGGACTCAAGTAAAAGGGTATACAAATAGACTGCTTTTGACTTATGTTCGGATCTCACTTTCGGAACAACAGGGTGTGATGATATGCGTTTAAAATTTTAAGCCGTGATTTAGAGCGAATATGCAGAACACGAAAGATTCCTATTAGCTTAACCTAATAATTAACTATTCAAAACTTTTGAAAATTGAAAAGGTTATGCTAGTGTATGCACATGTTTTTAATGTTAAATATTATGAATTCTGAAACCGGATTGTGAACCTGAATTCGGTTACTGTATTCCGAAACTAAATTCTGAATCTGGATTGTTGAACTGATCACTGAACCTATGTTTTGGAACTGAATTCTAGATCAGGATTTTGGATCGATACTGAATTTTGAACCTGAATCTTAGCACCGAACCGACGACCCGAACTCTGGACTTGGACTCCAATCCGCAGGTAAATTTTAGTTACAGATTTCCAGTCCAGGATTCAGTTTTCAAATTCGGATCCAAAATTCAACTTCTCGAATCTATCCCAAATTTAGCTTAAAAATCTTTGAAAACTAGTTCCTAAATTCAGTTACACTTCTAGAATTATAGAACCGAATTTGGGAACCAAATTTTATACCTGGGGTGGAATCATCTAAGGTGATAAGTGACTATCACCTCCTGGTGATAAAGAGGTGATCACCAGAATGTTTGGAATCACCGAAGGTGATCACTTTTACTATCACCATCACCGGTGATTGAGCTAACTTCACCCATATATCACCTGTCAAGAAACGTCAACCGTTCAGGAGTTAAATATGAAAATGGCGTATACCGTTGATATTAGAAAGAGTAATATATGAAAGTGGCGTATACCCACATATTAAAAAATCTGAAAGTTTAATTTTCAATTCTTTTCATTAATTTGTTTGGTAAACATTGTTTGGTAAACATTAAAAATCTTATTATACATATGTAATGTTTTTTTGTTAATTAAGTACAAATAAATAACAAAAAACATAAAATGTGTATTAGTAAATACACTCACAATGCATTCAAGAAAGGTATACAACATTAATTTCGAATACAATTATGTGTAATGCAAAAACTAAAATCGTTTTCGTATTCAACGGTAGCACTACACCGGTGTAGGGCAAAAAAGGATGAGTTGTAACGAGTATAGTCGGTACTACACTGCACCAGTGCAGCGCTAAAAATGAACGGTCTAAGAAGTTCGTTATCGTTCGAAGTAACATTACAATAAACAAGCAATTTCCTTTTTAAACCATAGTTGTAGCTTGAACTCATTTTCCTTGTGCGACAGTAAATAAATGAAATCATTGAGGATAATTTTTATTTACGGGAAATGCATTTCATTCACGGATTCATCGAAACATCAATATTATAATATGAGCTGCACTTTGCTATACGATATTCAATTAAAGTTGTTATTGATCACAATTTCGTACACATCGCAGGAATTTCATTTATCGAACAATTTTAAAAGAATATGTGGATGCAATGCAAGACAATGCAATCAAATTTACATGTCTGCACTTCATCTGGAGCGGTTAGATTCCGACTGTTTTCCTTTAGCAACACAAAATATCAAATCTCACTGTTATTGAACATAAACATCCTATCTATGTTTAGTAATAACGAATTTATATCACCTTTTAGCAGCACTCATTTTCTATATCTGTAAGAACGCAAAAATACAAAATGAATTATTCTGATAAGTGACAACAAAAAAGCTATCACCGGTGTTTTGACATAAAGGTGATGATTAAGTGGTGACAATCACCTTACGTGATTCCAAAAAATAAGCGCTAAGTGAGCCCTCTCGCAGTGTTGACAGAAGTGGGTGATTATCACCTTACATGATTCCAAATTTTAAAAAGTGATAGTCACCTGGTGATAATCACCTTACATGATTCCACCCCTGGATTCTGTTCTTAAATTATGAACCTGGGGTGGAATCATGTAAGGTGATAATCACCAAGTTCTGTCACCACTGCTGCGAGGCTAACATCACTATCAAACGTTGGAATTACGTAAGGTAATAGTCACCACGATTTAATCACCTTCATGTCAAAATGGAGGTGATAGCAATTTAGTTATCACTTTCAATAGTAATTTGATTTTTTGAGAAGTGGCTTTATAAATTATTGTCCGTTAGGTGAATTTTAAGCCACTGATATAAACAACCTACCAATATTGGTCGAAGAGGATAATTTTTTAATAAAATTCGTACTGATATTGTGTCAAAATTAAATACCAAAATGAAAAGTAACTTAGTTTATAAGGTTTAAAGAATTCATAGAATGAACGGTAGTATTTATCAATTCATTTATGTTGTAATTATTATTTGAAGGAATATCATTGGGGTATTCGTAGAGTCAAAGATAAATTGCTTTCTGGAAAAGTGATAAGTTTATGAATGTAGACATCTCATGTTGCACATAACGTAACATAAAAAATCTATGCTAACATTTTCAGTAGAATTAGATGGCCGTGACTTAGTGAGCGACATATCAGTCTCGTTCAACTGAACGAGTAAAAAAGATTAAACTGCGTTCTTAATTTTCTTCTTGTGAGTTGAACTAAATAAGGCAATATTTTTGGACAATTAGTTGCTGCTAATCATAGTGGATATTCGTAGTACCGGTGGGTAAAATTTCCAAAATGGAGGTGGCATTTGAAAGCTCTGTGAAATGACATAATCGTAAAGTGAATGAAAACTATACAAGAAATTATTTAACGGATCTTTCTCATTCGAGAGGAATGCCATCCGTTGTGAAACATCAAGAAGATCTAACAATTCGTGTCAAAGCTTTCAAATTTATCCCAAAGAATTGACTGTGACATTGATTTCCATTGAAAAATAAAAATCGGCACTAAATTAAACCAACAAGTGAATTTTTTTATTTGTTTATGCGCAGGTAATTTTTTTCAGCGTTACTTTTCGATCCATACAAATTATCATTGATAAACATGACTCGAATTAATGAAAAGGATTGAAAACTATAGGAATAAAAATTAAGATTTTAAAATATTATATGGGTATACGCCACTTTCATATGTTACTCCTCTAAATATCAACGGTATACGCCACATTCATATTTTACTCCTGAAAAATTGACGTTTCTTGACAGGTGATATATGAGTGAAGTTAGCTCAATCACCGGTGATGGTGATAGTAAAAGTGATCACCTTCGGTGATTCCAAACATTCTGGTGATCACCTCTTTATCACCAGGAGGTGATAGTCACTTATCACCTTACATGATTCCACCCCTGGCTGTAAATCAGTTCCAGCTTCAGAATTCTGGTACTCAATCTATGCCTCGGATTCTAGACGAGAACCTGAATTTTGGATCTGGATTCTAGTAATGAAAAAGAGAATGAATTTGGTCTTAAATTTTGAAACAGAATTTATGAACTCTAGAATTTTTTAACTGAACTCAAGAATTGGATTCCGGACCTGAAGTCTGGTCTGAACTGAACGAGTCAACTACGCAGGCTATAATGAAGAAAACTTTTATCTTTCTTTACTTATCAAGTATTTCAGGAAACGTTTATTTCGGGGTTATTTGAGGTTATCTTACTACTGAAAATTAAATCAAAAATTGATGATCATATCTCCAATGACGTGGAGCAAAAGTCATATTGATTCGTTATTCACGATCAAAAACTTTTCACTCTCCCAAAGAGCAAATATTGAAAAGGCGCCCCATAGTAAACTAAGACGAATTCACGTCAAAAAGTGACGTAGTTGTTCTATCTTTCAAAAGGAATCCAAACAGTTTTATAAGAAATGCGGCTAAAAACTGCATTTGAGTAGGACATTCGTGCAAGACACGAACAAAAAACGCGATGGACTACACACATATAATGCTCAAAAGACACCGAATCGTAATGAATGTTGACAAAATCACATTGTCTCATTATGGATAAAAGCGTGAAAGCAGACTTCCGGAAGCTTACCATTTTTGGTAGGATTTTTCCTCGTACCATTACTCGAAAGACATTTTGGTGTGGTACAGGGTCCTTTGTGTCGAAGGACTGTAAACCCTGAAGCTGCGGCACAATTGAAGAGTACTGGGAAACACTGAAGCAGGTACTTCGGAAACATCCCTCAGGAAACATTCTCGAAGGACGATATAAGGAAAAATGAATTCCCACTCAAAACAATGCGGGTCCGAAGATCACAAGATAGAAGACCGTATGAGCAATGTTAAGAGTAAGGTATGTGAATGGGGTATTGAAACTGAAGTTAAATTATATCTTTGATTTAATTTCCTGGAAGTTTTTTTTTTGTTCTACACACGCACTTTCTACGAATAGTTATTCTCACTGCACTTTAACTATTTAATTTTATTTTCAATACACTACACTTTATCTTTTCGGCGGTCCAGATAGAGAAGATAGATCTTCATTAATTCCCCAACAATGCAAAAGTTTTCGAATTTTCCAATTTTTAGCTCTGTTCCCAGGTTTGCAATCCCAGACTGCATTGAAATAGATTATCTGTACATGTTTAATTTAACCCTGCATATTGGTAAGTAAAAGGTGGTATCTTTCAAAAAGATAATCAAATCTATCGATCGATCATCAACAAAATCATCAAATCAATCCACAGATCTTAACATTTGACTATCTGGCAATTACCGATTTCAATCACATTCCCGTCAATTCGTTTACACCTCTGACAAAGCTCATCACCAATATTGCTTAGAAATCATAAAGCTATTTATAAGCTTAATCGTCGAATTCTATTTCGGAAAAAATAAGTCATACTTACCCTCAGCGAAGTCTTGATCGTCGTCGTCGATATCTCCTCCAATCAAATACAGTTTTGTGGATTGATATTTTATGATCTATACTACAGCACTTCTAGTTTATGGATGGGATTGAAACTCCTATCGTCAGCATAAATATTGCTGTTTCTTCTACTTACTCTATTTGCAAGTTTACCGTTTTGAATTGTTTACCCATAGGAAATACTAAAACACTAGCGTGAATTTCTCTCGATCGAACTGTTTACCTATCATAAGTGCTCTCTAACAGATTGTAGCACTGCTGGTGTAGTGTAAAACTTATGTTGATTTTTGTTTTGTTGGTGTTCGTGAGAGCGAGCGCAACGGAATCGTTACTGAAAACAAAGTAAACAACGGACGTACCTGTCTGTGAATGTAACGTGTTCCGTTTGCTTTTGTGTTATACAGGGTGATTTTTTAAGAGCTTGAGAACTTTTTTAAACAATAAAACGCATAAAATTTGCAAAATCTCATCGGTTCTTTATTTTAAACGTTAGATTGGTACATGACATTTACTTTTTTAAGATAATTTCATTTAAATGTTGACCGCGGCTGCGTCTTAGGTGGTCCATTCGGAAAGTCCAATTTTGGGCAACTTTTTCGAGCATTTCGGCCGGAATAGCCCGAATTTCTTCGGAAATGTTGTCTTCCAAAGCTGGAATAGTTACTGGCTTATTTCTGTAGACTTTAGACTTGACGTAGCCCCACAAAAAATAGTCTAACGGCGTCAAATCGCATGATCTTGGTGGCCAACTTACCGGTCCATTTCTTGAGATGAATTGTTCTCCGAAGTTTTCCCTCAAAATGGCCATAGAATCGCGAGCTGTGTGGCATGTAGCGCCATCTTGTTGAAACCACATGTCAACCAAGTTCAGTTCTTCCATTTTTGGCAACAAAAAGTTTGTTAGCATCGAACGATAGCGATCGCCATTCACTGTAACGTTGCGTCCAACAGCATCTTTGAAAAAATACGGTCCAATGATTCCACCAGCGTACAAACCACACCAAACAGTGCATTTTTCGGGATGCATGGGCAGTTCTTGAACGGCTTCTGGTTGCTCTTCACTCCAAATGCGGCAATTTTGCTTATTTACGTAGCCATTCAACCAGAAATGAGCCTCACCGCTGAACAAAATTTGTCGATAAAAAAGCGGATTTTCTGCCAACTTTTCTAGGGCCCATTCACTGAAAATTCGACGTTGTGGCAGATCGTTCGGCTTCAGTTCTTGCAGGAGCTGTATTTTATACGGTTTTACACCAAGATCTTGAAATTCAGCAACACTCTCAGAAACAGACGCAATATTCTCTTCTGTACGCACTGTACGCATTCGTGTGGTTGGTTTAATGTCCAATAAAGTAAACTGAGTGCGAAACTTGGTCACAATCGCATTAATTGTTTGCTCACTTGGTCGATTATGTAGACCATAAATCGGGAGTAAAGCGCGAAACACATTTCGAACCGAACACTGATTTTGGTAATAAAATTCAATGATTTGCAAGCGTTGCTCGTTAGTAAGTCTATTCATGATGAAATGTCAGAGCATACTGAGCAAATAATAATGCATGAAAATCATAACCTCAAAAAATCTGAGCAAATACTAATGCATGAAAATCCTAACCTCAAAAAAATCACCTTTTATATACCCGTGTGCTCATATTCGATCAAAAGTTAGGTTTGTGTGAGTGTCTTTTTGAGCCACCAGTTTGGGGGTAAATAGAAGCTACACAATACTCGTATAAACAAGACAAAAAAAAGTGCGGCACAAGTGTCAGTGTAGTTGTAAATCGTGCAGCTGCACGTCGTCATCTGACTGCGAGCCGAACATAACAAACCGATTGCTTGTTTTCGTTTTCTGGTTGCAAAACGCAAACGCGAAAAAAATAAAATATCACAAGATGGTTCGTTGGCAATGGTGGCTTTTTTGTGTGATTTAGATACGTTTGTCAGCCATTACAGGCGTTTTATTTTGCCACGCCACAAAGTTAGCTACTTCGATGTATGGTAGTGGAATGAAAGTTATAAATATATCGCCTCGAATCATTGTAGCTGCCTTGTTCTGTGCGAGTTTTTAACAAACTCTAATATTCTTACTTGGAGATAAGATTTGCTCCTTAATTGAAACCAGTTTTTTTTTTTGAAAACTAGTAATAACAAACAGGACAGGAATTCACGAAGAGATTGTAAGAAGACATTTACTTTTCGTTGAACGGTGACGCTATGTCACTAAAATAATTAATAAAGAAATTTATCTTGAAGACACAGATGGGAATTTCGTAAATTTTATGATTTATTTAAAAAATTTAATTTTTCGTTAATACTTCTATTGAATCTTTCGAACTGGTATCCAAATCTTGCTTTGACGAATAGACAAAATAAATACCATTCCCAACTTAGACGAAGCAGTTTCATGTGGTTGTCTGGAATGATATTGAAAATTTTACCAGTAATTTCTACATTTGACCTGAATTAGAATAAATTGAGGATAACCGACTACACTCTCGAATCAACTAGAAATTTAATTGACGTGCTACGTTTATCAAAGTAGTCAACGATTTTTTTTTCAGCATTTTTCAAGCATCGACGCTCGCGACGTAACGCTTTGTTATTGTTGTTGTTTGCTGTGCAATGTTGCGCACATTAAGATGGTATTGCATTAAGATGGTCTAATATATTTGATTCCTGTAAAACAAATCAACAGAATTTCTCGTTCATTTTAAAACTACTGTTTTATAGCAACGTATTTCACAGCAGTGAATAATTAACTCAGTCCCGTTCGACTCAATGCCGACCAAATGGCAGCATATTATCACCATATCTCACTAATACAGAAACAACGTTGGCGTATTGGTAGCATCACCGCTTGCTGCGCTGGGGTGAATCTCGTTAGACTCGTGTTGTGCCGTGTGCTGCAAACAACAAGTAGTCAAACAAAGAAGTAGAAGTAACTCGAAGAAAACGTTTCGACACGTACGTAGCTCTACCTACATATGTTTTACTGATGGCAGCAGCAAACAAATTTGTGCTTACGTGCTAATTTTTATCGGAACGGAAAAAATGATACACACATTGTTGGAGTTCATAAGAAGTTGTTTTTCTACAGCTCTGATGAATGCAGATGGGCTATTTGCAAGTGAAAAACGACCGCTAATCTCGAACAAAAATAAACGTATTTACTCTTTTTATTACATAACAACTGAAATTATAAAATGTAGCAAGCAAAATAAACAAAAATCAATTCAAAGCTGATGGCAATAGTAACTGAAGCATCGGACGTCAATGAAAAAAATCACAGCAAACCGGTGAAAATAGTTGATGTTTGCTTTTCTGTTCGCCTTGATGAAAAAAAAACTTGTTTTTCTTTTTTTCATTTTGGAACATATAATTGAGTGCAGACAATGCACCTAAATTGCAGAGTAATCTTTATTTAAAATTTTGAAACCACAACACCTACCAGTGACTAGTGCAAACATGAATTACGTCGCCAAAACGTCGCGTTTATGTTACATTCGCCTTTCAAACCAGTAGAGGATAATAAAAGGAACGGCAACAAATCAATTTCTCATAGATGCATTTAACTTTCTATTTTCATTGGAATGCGATAGATGAGCTAGCGTACATTATTCATAGATTATTTATATCTTAGACAAGTTGTTTACATCAAGTATTTCGATGCATTCATAGAGTGTTCTTCACATTTTACCCCTTTGCGAAATCAAGTCTTGCAAAAACCGAAAATGTGAGTCTAGGCCGAAGAGAACGACCATTCCGAGTTTATTTGTACGTTTTGAAAAAAGGGTTAAAAAATCCAGAAAATATCCAAACTTTAAAATTGGTTAATTTCAAGTTGCGTTTGTTATAGTTGGTCGAAAAAATGAAACTCCGATGGCGAACCAAGTAAAATTAACTATGCGTTAGATTGCCAATAGCAGTTAAAATTCATTAAACCCGGAATAATTTCGTTGAAACAAAAACACTAATAACATTCAAGCTCCAGTAAGATCAGTCTAATTGAGTACAATTGTAAAGACCACCGGATGTAACCAGTAAAAACTATCGTTCAACGAGAAAGAGTTCTGTGGTGCAAGTCAAACGACACTGTTTTTGGACTGTTTGATGGCAAAGTCAATCAGTAAGCATTGAAGCGTGTACTCAATGCACAGTGGGCCAGATCCACGATTTAGGGGGACAAAAACAGCATCATGAACAAACCTAAGACAAGACCTGACATCTGGGGGGGCAGCTTTTGTTCCAAAATGGACCAGTTTCTGATTGGCTGATTTTGATGTTTCTACCTGCACATTGTGAAAAGAAAAAACTTTTGCAGGGCACGCGAGCAATGATGCCAAGTATAAAGATAATCAGAAAACAAGTTTATTAAAATGTACAATTCTAGCTCACCAATGAAAATGAAAATTTTCGGAGAATGTTTCACTTTTTTTTTCAATCTTATTGGTAATAAATGTTTATAGTGACAGCACTGTGTAATTAAAATAAGCATCAAGCCGTTTTTCTTTCTAGTGAATTAAAGTGTAAACAAAAAAGATTTGTTAAATTAGTGTAAACTCGAAAGTGTGTTTACTTTTACGAGAAGAATGAACTGTTGTGTTCCACACTGTGGTCGAACTAAGCATTTCTATCAAAACCTGACTTTTTCCGATTTCCAAAAGATCCGATAATACGTCAACAATGGATTCGATTTTGCGTTCAACATGAGATATTTCGTGTTTTGTCATCAAAGCTCAATTAATTGTTTTTAAGAATTAATATATAATAAAGAAATCCATTTACCAAAACATTTTTCATGTTTATTTCAAATCAAAAAACTAGTCTACAAATTTAAATATAATAAATATTTTTTTCCTAGCATCGTTAATAAAAAATCTGTAAATATGGCTACACTGTAGCCGATATGTTGGTATTTATTCCACAGGGCGAAAATGACGAGAAGGATGATTCGGAAGGAAGAATAAGAAGCCAGTTGTCAGGTCTTGTCTTAGGAACAAACATGATCAGTGTCAAATAAGTCGTATTTTGATGTGAATGGTATTAGGGAAGACTCTTATTAGTAGGAATATCCAAAAATTATTTTCCGAATGCGTTGAGATAGAGGACGGCATACTTCAGGAAAATTGTAGAAAAACTTATATCAAAGATTGATGTATTTTTGTTTATCTTTTGATTGCCAATAATTGTATTTAGATCCGAAAATGTATGAGCATGCTGAGGTTTATCTGGCTAATCTGATAGTTCGAATGTATTTGAAGACAAACACGAGAAAAGGTCCTAAGTGCAAATGACAGTTTCTCTTTGTTTACTTTCTCTTTCGAGTATTACGGTCCAATCAACAATCTTTCCATCTAACACTTCACATAGGATAATAGCAAAAACCACCAACTTTCGATATTACTGGAATTTGCCGTAATAATTGAAAGAGAAAGTAAACCAAGAGAAACGGTCATTTGCACTTGGGACCGTTTCTAATGTTCGTCGAGATTTCTCGTCGGCAGTTCGAATAAGTAGACTAGAGCTACTTAGCTACTACTTCGCTGCGAGGAGTACGAAGTAATATGTTATCTGTGGTTTGAACCACTTGACTTGAAACGGCTTATGGAGATGAAAACTACACAGGGCATATTGAAATGGCTCTGAAAAGAATGTGGAATTTATGCAATGTTTTCAATTATTAAGTATTTTTTGCCATCATTTTTTTATTTACATCAGAAATCAGCCACAAGGATCCTGTTCCCTACTGGCTAGATTTTGCTTCCTGCCACTACTCGAAATCAACGGTAGAATGGTATACTACCAAAAATGTCACTTTCGTCCCAAAAGACATGAATCCACCAAATTGCCCACAACTTCGACCAATTGAGGAATTTTGGGCATTAACGAAGGCACATCTTAGGAAACATGTCTGGGCAGCCGAAACCATTCAACAGTTCGAAAAAGATTGGAAAAAAGTGTCAACATTTGTCGCCAAGAAGTCTGTACGGAATTTTATGAGAAACGTTCGCAAGAAGGTGCGCCAGCTGGTCTACAATGGCTAAGTGGCAAATGTTGATAATAATATTCTGTTGTTGTAGTCAAATATTATCAGTATATCGAATAAAATTTGAGTATCTAACACTTGTGAATTGTTTACAGCGAAATCTAAGTGCGTCCATACTTTCTGAGATAGCCTTTATACATTGTAAGCATTTTAGTAACTAAACAATCAAAGTGGATCAAACGTTGCTGAACAAACAATAATTCCTTTTTTCGGAGCTGTGCATAAACTTCAAGAGCAAGGGGCTGCAATTATAAAAGATGCTCTGCTTACTAATTGCATGTACAGTGAAGCAAGAAAGTCGATAAAAATCAATTCGCAAGTATAGAAAGTTCTAATAAAAACTTCGATGGCTTTAATCGTTTAGTGAATCAGGAGGATGTATTCAAATGATTACTTTTAACGTCAGAACCTGTAATGGCATTATCAAACAGAGTAACAACCAACGGAAGCGGACTTCATCTAACCAATTACGCAGCTGAATTAGTTTTAGCTTATGTTAGAAGACAAAGATACTTAATTTTTCAAATTGCTAAATAAATGCCTTACACGATAGAGCATTTCTCAATAAAAGTCCCCTTCTTAATCAACCTAGTGATGTAATGATTCCTTTCTCATATTACTTATATTTTCAGAAACATCACTAGAAGATTCTGTCACGACTTTTTCCCTCAAACTCGAATAAAATCGAAAACTTTTTTATTTGGTAAAAACTGCCATAACCTTTTCAATTTGTAAACAGTTATGTCAAGTTAATATAGATTAGAATGTGGCAACCCTGCACGATATACAAAATAAAATTACAAAAAAAAAAAACAAAAATATATATACAAACAGTCAGTAAATAAAAAGCGATAGCAAATTTATATCAAAGTAATAGTTCATTTAGCTAACATTGTTGACTTATGCAATTATAATAAAATATGGCAAAATAATGCTTCAATTTGGTATAATAGCTTGTTTAGCTATGACTCCGCAATTTAGAGATAATATAATTTATGTTGGTATAAGACCAACGTATTTAATAAATTGTTGGAATGTTTTGATTACTTCTAGGGAATTATTAGAAATTTCAGGTAAATGTAGTAAAAATGTAAGAAAAACTCCAATTTTGTGTGATATTCATTATAATTTTTGATTATAAAAGGTACAAACTTAGTAAAATAGTTATCCATAGTTTTGAGGCATTCTTCTGATATGCACCAACAATAGAAATATACTTTCCGAAACGCGTTCCCGAGAAAATAAATCGAATACATATCAAGTTTAGTCACTGTATTCTACATTTCAAGGTTACTGTGCTATTGATTTGGTCTTGGAAACACCTCAATTAGATAGTACTCTGTTCATACGTGTGCAAATTTTAAGTATTCTGTATAGCTATTTTAGCTCTTGATTCAACCTAACGAATATCACTTTTAGCTCTTTTGCTAATCGCAGACAAGGTCATAATAAGGTATGCTTTAACTGTTTTCTTCTGATCGGGAGGCGGTGGTGTTTTCTTCTTCCGTACCAGCACGTGCGACGCGTTCCGGTTTGGCATTGTTTTGTATGACAGTTTGAAAGTTTTGATACTCATAGCCCTATGTTTTCGGATCTGGATGAAATTGCGCAATATCTTTCAGGACACTGAGAGCTTTAATTTGAATCATGATTTGTGAAAATCATTTTGGTTTAACTGTAAGTGAGTTTCGTTTTTGGAGCTTTACTATTACCGGTGCGTCCGGAAACCGGGAATTACTGTCAACTAAATGAATTTACTAGTAAGTTTTATAAAAATTCACACCTCGTTTCGCCATCAATATGCATGAAATAGAAAATGTTTCACTTATCGCACTATGATATCGGAATCGAAAGTTGGATCTAGATAAACTTTTCGGGGACTTTCTAGAGAATTTCAAGACCTTTTATTTGCATCTTAATTTGTAAAAATCGATTAAGAAATTCCAGAGTAAGGTGCGCATTTTCTTATAGATTTGCACATATTGCCTTGTAATTCCGGAACCAGAAGTCGGATCAGGGTAAAATTCATTAGCAAGCCATTAGATCAAAAATCAAATCAAATGCAAGATACGGATTTTTTTTTGGCAATCAAAATGCCTTGCACTTCGCTATACGGGGCCGGGTGTCAATTAAAAGTTTCAAAAATAGCCGCGTAATCTTTTTTCGTCATAATTTTGAACGTTAATAACTCAGCCATTTGTTGATGGATTTATCCCATGTAGCAAGTTAAGTTTTTGTCCTGTATTTTTCTACTGATTGTGCAATTTATCAAGTTAGTTTATATCACTATTCTAGTAACTGTTGTGTTATGGAAAAAGCGCAATTTTTCTGTGTTGTGCAACATATTTTTAAGTCCATCCGTTATTACGAACATTTATTCACAATGATTGTGCAACTGATACAAAAACTCATGCCTCGATCCCATCACAAAGGCAGTAAAAAAATCAGCGAAAAAACAATTGTGAAACTGGTGAGAACTACTACGCAATGTAAACAAGAAATGGAATGACGTTTACAAAAACATGCAAACTTAATTTCGAATGAATAAGTTTCACATTTGATTTTCAATACAACGGCTCTTAACACAAACTTGGATCTTGTAAAATAATCTGCACATGAAAAGTGATAATCCTACATATTGAAGAATTGATCTTTTGTGTTTTTGTAATTGAAAAGTCGACAACGAACTGCATTTTTATGGTGAAACATGTATTCGTGCGGCCGAAATTTTCATGCGCCATTGAATTAACGTGTTTTGATGATTGTACACCAGTTTCTAGGAAAATAACAGTCTATTATATTTAATAAGAATCATCGGAATGATGTATAAAATACGTATATTCGAACATTCTTAAAAATTTCTCACGGTTTTGATCAAACAAATGTTTTATTGAACCTGAAAAATCTCGAAATGAACTTTTCTTGAATATTTTCCAAAATGGCATCGATGGTAACAGTGAGTTGAATAGATAATGGTTCACCCAAAGTAATGACATATATGATCTAAATAACAGGAAACATTAACATGTTAATATTTCGGAAATAAATTCTCTACCTTTTTGTTTTTTTATCAGTTTAAATCTTCTAGTTGAATTAAACAAAAATACAGTATAGTCATTCATCTTAGCGGGCCCGACTCTTGTGATACGCACTGTAGGTATTATTTTGGTAAGTCTGTGTGCTGGAGTTGCAAAAACAAGTTGCACAAGCGGTAATATATAACTATATGAGTAACTATGATGAAATTTACTTTTCGTTCAATATCTTTTAAAAGTGATGTCAGGTCTGCTTTTTTTTCGCGAGATGAAAACCGAATACAAATTATCTGATTGATTTTTGTTTTCATTGCGTATAGGTATAACGCTGTATTCCTGCAACTTTTATGATAATAATCACATGTCTGCAAGTTTTGCGTTCAGTTCAAACATCATGCACAACTTTTTTGCAAGTTTTGAATTTTATATCAATGTTTTTCGAAAACTGAAGAAAACTGCGCACACTGATCTAAAAATTCATGAGGCAGCCAAAACAATGCGGACTCGGCAGAAAAAAATTTTTACAACAAGGTTATCAAGTCGGCTTAGTATTTTTTGCCTTGCGAAAGCATCAATCCTTTCACTAATTTTTCTTCCACAAGAGATATATAGCAATTTCGACGTATATTGTGCCCGGTACAGTTATGACAGCCGTTTGGAAAGTTTTTGATAAGTTGCACAATTGTTGTAGTTACTCCCGTTTTACATGACGATGTAAAATTTTTTGTAGAGCTTCTAGTGGAACATTAACAAGTTGGTGATTTACTGCACAATTGTTTTAGATGTACTTAAAGTTGTTCTACAGTGATTTTTTCGGTAGTACTGTGAAACCTAACAGTGATACATTGCACAACCAATTTTCATATATATTCCTAAACATATCTAACATAAATAACATTTCTAAATCAATTGTAAAACATCTTGAAAGTTCAATAAGTTGCATTTGCTACTTGGGATATAATTCAACAACCAATCGATTTGGAAACATTTAAATTAAACTTATTAGATCAACTATCGGGCCAGTTTAGAATTATCGGCGATAGATTTTTCGGATCTAATTTGCAGCGCTTGTTCCTCGATGTTTTGTTAATGGATTCTCCTCATTTAAATGATTCCAAAGCTTCAATATTGTAAGCTTAAAAATGTTTCAATTTGTCAACGGATCGGTTTGCATACCTAAATCTCCATTCCCATACGAATAAAACCCTAGAACGTTCCATTTTTAATGTTATTGCGCTCGGTCGTGTCTTGAATACAACCCTTTAATTTTTTCGTTTGTCTCAATCGTAGATATAGCAGTTTTTGAACTAGTTTCGCTTATAACTTCTGTTCAGAAAATGCGACCTGAATGTACCGGTAACAAAATAATTGATAATCATTAACTTTAAAAGATATCCAAAGACACAAAAAACGAGAAGTGAAAAATAAAGAAGCTAGAGCAGAAAATCTTATCACCCTAAGGTTCTCTATTAAAATAGCTGTAGTAAAAAAAACCGTTAGAGATACCACAATGGCATCTTCGGCAAATCTGTTTGATATAAGTGTTTCTACAGTTTTCCTGAAGGATGCAGTCCTCTATTTCAACACATTCGGAAAATAGTTTTTTGGGTCTTCCTAATAATAAAAGAGTCCTCCCCAATACCATCCGCATCAAAATATGGCTTACCTGTCACTGATCATTTGTTCATAAGACATCAAAGCTCTAAAGTTTAATTCTAAGGGGGACAAATGTTTTTGTCCCCCTGAATTGTGGATCCGGACCATTGTGCAATGGGGACAACTCAACCACATTTAGCTGTAATTGCATTCGAACTTTAACCCTTTTCGACCCCAAAGCCCCTAATGTGGAACGCTTGCGTGATTAGTTTCATTTAACTGCGTTTGTAACCCCTTCCTTTAATATTGATTTCTCGATTGTTGGAGAAATAGTTATTCTCATGACATGTTATTTTGTGGTGTTGAAAAGTTGTAATAATTATTACAATCGTAGTCTCTTCAATTCGGTTGGGTTCGCCCCAAAGATCTACCATTTTATGTTGAAAATCTGTAAACAAATCTTTTCTCATATGACCAAACATATGGACGAGACACGTTTATATGGATTGACATCTGCCAGGCTACTGCAACAGTATGGCTCCTTTGTTTAGACATGATATTGCGTCATGCCATTTCTAGTTATTCTTTTCTTGCCCAAAAACAAGTTTTTACCCTCGGTCGGGTATACGCAATATATGCCGCTTACTTATCGTCTGGGAAAATAGATTCGTTTCCGAAAATTTCGCAACTTGACTGTCCTTGAGATGTTATGAAATAATAAGAATCGCAAGAAACCAAACCGACCAACGGGGCTCGACCAAATGCGCATTAAGAGTAGCGAGTAGGGTTGTGAAATCTCGCTGAACCAACTCCCATTTTTTCCCATGGTTTTCCGAGCAGATGTGCTGCATGATGTGTTTTCTTCCCCCCCCTGCTTCTTGATGGCGGTAACTGCAGCAAGAAACGGTTTTTCAAAGATGTTAATTATGACCATCTGATGATGAAGAAAGAAACGGTAACTACGACGCATAGAGGGATAAACTGATACTTATTCGGGGTGAAGTTTCTGCGTTTTCTCAAACATATCGAAACCAGACTGCAGAGGGTTTTCTTTTTGTTTTGAGTTTTTTTTTCAACTTGGTCATAGTCTTCACCGTCAGCTGATTGCAGCAAGCCGTGCTCGTGAAAGTGGAAACTTTCATTCAATATAATGTATTTTTTTCCCGGAGATTTCTCATTTGTTTAATTTTATTATCATCTGGCAATTGCTCACTCGATACAATTTCAAAACAAGAACTATTTTTTTTCAGCGATTGTCGTTTATTTTTGGTACTACGAACTACGACCACGATTGAATTCGTTATACCCGTTTTTTTCTACAGTCGCATAGGATGGTGCTGTACTGTCAAAAGTCGAAGTAAGTTAATTGAAGCACTCTTGAAAATGTTCACGATTCAATTCCATTGTTTTTTTTCTGCTGAGGTAAAATTTTCAACTCATTGTAAACGAAACAAGTAGCGCTCAACGGATAGAATTTTCTGAAGATGGTAATGGTTAAAAATGTCAAACTTTATCCACCGGTCAACATTTAGAGTTGCCAAGGCTAAATACATAGGTAACAACCTACGTACCAGAAGCCGCATGTATGCATTGGTGTCACGAGGGATCGTGCTCACGAACACACTCACATACCCTAAAATTTCGGTTTTCGGTATTTGTGCATCCAGTTGCGTTAGTCATTTTTGAAAGTGTGTTGGATTTGTTACGAATTAAAAGCGTTTTTTTTTCTTGTTCAAGGTATGCTATTGTTCGAACCCCCTAAATGAAGGGACCTTCATGTGGTTCAAAGCCGTTCGAATTTCAAATGTTTCTTTTTCATGCAGACTGGTGGAAGTTCGGTATTCATAATAATTTCCAGGGAGAACTTAAATTACGCGTCGAGTTTGTCTACCATGGCCGTACGCGGAGTTCAATTATCGACGATCGAAACTATTTGTACGGAAATGATTTATCATAAGAAACTTCCCAGTCCAGAGGGTTTCCCCGCGTCTTGGAAAATTCCCGATTCACAATTGCCACGAGATAACAAATTCTTCGCTCTATAGAGGTAGCAGTTTTGTTATGAAGTTGAATTTCGATTCACAGATTCTTCTTATCAAATATGTTATCGAACAATCAATACAGGTAGTGTCATGGGAATAATAACAACAATTCGTGAAACAGATTATGGCTAAACTATCAAGTTACTATTGTTCAAACTACGAGATAGAGCAAAAATTGTCCGTCTTTCGAATAGTTTTTAATTTCTTTCAGGGTCCACAAATTAGAAACAAAACTAGGTTGTACGTGAATTTTTCTCTCCACATTGTGGCCACTGTATTGGTGACACACTGGCCCCTTCCGTGCGGAGGAATTGCGTATTTAGGTGGACCGAGGCGTTCGAGTGGAACTCGAACGCCAAGATCCATATTCCGGCCAAGAACAGATCATAGGCATGATCATTTTGCGAGTTTCTGTTTGGCTAGACGAAAACATGAAGTTATTTTAATTTAGAAATATTCTGCTTCCAAGCGACAATCAGGAACAATCGTTTGCGGAAATTCACAAAACAACAAAAAGTAGAAGAAGCCCCCCGCTTATAGAAACGAATCGAACACACCAACACAGGTCGCAATTTTTGAATGCCGCATGTGCTTAGAGCGCAGGTAATCATACGGTAAGTATATAAAGGAACACTGCCGGTGTGTGCGTGTGTGTGCTCTTCTATCGACTATCGACTGCAGTCGCGAAGGCTAGCTGCGTAGCTCGGTCACCTCAGTTCGATCAGAAAGGTTTTCGCAGTCGTTGAGAGTGGTACTGTTTTTAGAGTCTCTGGCAAAGTAAAGTGTAGATTAAAAAAAAATTATAAGTTGATTAGGTCCCATATATGGAGTGCACAGTTTTTACAAGTTGAGTGGAAGCTATATTTTTTTCGTTCGTGGCTACGTTATCTCGGTTCGAACACTGCAGTGCACGAGTTCTAAAGCAGGTGTGTAGTGTTGGAGTCCCGTCAGCCTACAGCTAGTTGGAAAATTCTAGATCCTCGAATGCCAAGACTATTTGATGCGAAAAAAGCGAAAAAAAGAGCGTAGCTTTATGTTCTGAAGGTACTTTGCGAGAAAAGAAAAAAAAAAGTTAGTCAAGATGGTCGCCACCAAACACCGAATTGCGTCTCGATTTGAAAAGTCCAACAATCTAGACGATTGGATCCGTAAGATAAAGAACAAAAAGTTCATGGTTAAGCGTGAAACTCGCGGACAGGACTTGCGAGTGCTGGCCATGCTCACGGAAGCACTTTCTCACGCCGAAGAATGTCAACGGCGTGAGAAAATTCGCAAGCAGGAAGATAGAGCCATTAAGTGGGCCCGGATTCGTTCCAGACTCGCGGAACCGCCGCGGATGTACTGTGACCTGGAGGAGGAGGAAGAAGAAGAGAAATCGCGTAACGCGTCTGACACCATCTGGAGTGAAGATTTTAACGGAATCAATAATTTCATAATGGAACTGAGTACTATCAAGACCCCCATTAGCCGATAGACACTAGACTTCTATTTCCCCAAAGTGTTCGCGATAGGGAACATTATCGATCTCATCGATGAGTGCAATTAATTCAAAAACTCACTTGGCGTCACTTCGTTGCGACGTTGATAATACGTTTTGATTGCCGAAAAGAAGTTGTGGAAACATTTCTTCTATCGGTCGCCATTTTGAAAACTGAAAATTTTCATCATGTTCGGTCATGCTCGTACACTAGCGCACTTACGAACACAAAGCCACAGTCACGAGTAGTAGCAATCAGGAAGAATGCGCTGGCATCAATGCCATTGCTATATTCGAACTAGGCAACCTGTCGTGACTGTGCTTCGGCCTGTGTGTGTGTGTGCGTGTGAGCGAGCGTTACTCTCAAGGGGAATCTTGCTTGTTCATTCGTGCACTTTCCCTTCTCGATGGATGACGACGACGACGAACGGGGTTCGAGTGCAATGTTTCCTAATCGCCTTGGGTTCTCCCCACCCGTCGTCCAGTAATTACCTTACTGATCGAAAAGCGAGTACGCGCGTAGCGACGCGACGCCACAGTGAGAGGGGGCAACAAAAAGTCTTTGTTTGAAAGTAGTTTTTTTTCCTTCTTTTGGAGGAAAATTCCACCCATGCAATCAGCGACGAGAGTTGCGAAGGCTGAGACAAACTTGTGATGAAATAATCGAATTAAAGATGTATATTTTTGTAAAATGATTTGTACAAAGCTATTTTTTCCTCCGGCGTGTGGCGTTAGTCAGGTTAGGGCGATTAGTCAGCGTTTGTTCGTTGCGAGCGAGTTTTTGAAGGACAGAACAGACAGAAATAAAAAAAATAAGATCAGCAGGCCCCGACATAACGAGATTAGAAATGTAATCACGCGATTCCAAATCATTGTAAGACAATTTCGGTAGAGGATCTCTAGGGTTAGGGCAGTTTTTTTTTGCAATCTGCACATAAACAATGTATTAGAAGTAAACAGAAAAAAATGAAGAAAATCAAAAAACTCAACCAACCATTAAATAAATAGCGCCTACTGTAAGCAGTGTCATTTAATCAAGTTTTTCATTTCCAGTACCAAATGAGACAGTGATGCACCTTTCCGACCATCCGACCAACGGAGCTAGCTCTCAATCGGCTTGGATGTCGTCTGGAAACAAACCTAATTTCAATTTTGGTTCGTAGTGTGTCACTTTTTATTATTTTTTTATCTCTAACTTCTTAGTACATATTGTTTTAACGATTAGGCTTGGAATGCGTACTGTTTTAGATGCCTATATACATTTCTGATTCATATTGAATCGCGAGTAGTTTATTTTTTTCCAAGATCTAAAGAGTTTAGAATTCCTATACACATATACATATATCTATATTTTTGTGTTTCGTCCATTTTATCTGTATTTCGTTTATTTTTTAATCGAAATCCGAAACAAAAGTCGAGAAAATTTTGTGTAAATAAAAAATTAACTTGTTGCGTAAAACTTTAAACACTGCCTGTTTTATCATTTACTTAGCACGTAAGAGGTGAGACTAATTGGTGATGTGTATCTATTTACAGCTTTCAGATAGAACGATTCGTTCTGAAGGGGGCGTACCTAGAGAAAATGTCACCAAAATCGTGTATCACAATCCTTTGCCGTGAGAATGATCAATTGTGCGATCAGAAACATGGGTCAGAGCGAAAGAGAGAGAGAAAGAACAAAAGAAAAAGGAACCACACCACGTCTGGTGGTAGAATGTGCGAAAACCCGATTCGGCGGTGGTGTTCCGCGCGATTCCAAGTGCCTATCCCAAAGAACAGCAGAAGGTTGAGCGAGGGGCCTTCCACTGCTGCTGCTATCGCTGCTCGTAGAGCTGGTGTTTTCCGATGCCGAGTTGTGACTTAGCACTACTGACTGCCCCAGCAAGGAGGACTCCACCCGTGGAACCCCCCATCTTCTGGATGCAGAGCGGTTAACGTCACACCAACAACGGATCCACAAGCGAAACCTAGTTACAGGACGAATAATACCCGTTCGATGAAACTGGCAGCAAGCGGCGACAGCGTCAAGGCAACGAGTGAGAACTTCGGGTAAATCTGCTAGTGAGCACCAGGGGCACATTAGATCAGCATTAGATGACAGGTAGTGTCTGGTAGAAACCTTTTTTAATTGTAGTGAGTACAAGACGGCATCTGCTGTAGTTTATTCTTCGGTAATCCATGATGGTATCGGTGAGAAACCGGCCATCGGGACGTTTCATTTAACCAGATTTTGTATTTTTCATGAATTAACTCGCAAAACAAAAATTGGCCAAGATAAAAATCCTCGTCAATGGGAGCGTGAAACCTGTGCGTGAAACGACAGCCGAATTCAGTTCGATTTTTTTTCCGACCAGAAGCTTATGTAAGCACTGCAGCACATCGCAGACAGCATACATCTTCGGTTTCGGTGTTAATTCAATGCAGTTTTGAGCACACAACTTTGTTGTTAGTGGAGAAAATAGTGGCACAAAAAAGAAAAGAGAAACCCGAATGAGGTCACCTTGGAGAGGGAAAAGAAACCAGAAAAACGAAAAAGCAAACCAGCTAAGGCCAAGATATTACGTGTAGCGGTAAATAGCGCTGATTTTGTATTTCCTACCAGAGCTTTTACGAATTTACAGCAGCAAGAGAAAAGAGAGTGAGGGATCATCAACGTTTGAGTTTCAATGACTACCTAGTTTTCTTCCCCTCCACTCACTCTACGTTACCCAATTTAGTATAGCGCTAGTAAGGCTGAACGTGTCTAGACGGGTGATCAGCAAAGACGACGACGACGACGATGTAGGAAGAGAAATTCACTTTCATTTCACACACCGCAAAGCGATATAAAAAAGCAGAGAGTAAATGACTGGACAACCAAAATCCAATCTTTCTCGAGGTAAAGTGCTGTCGTTTATCAGCTCAACGCACGTTTGTGTTTTTATTGCAGAATAATACGCAGGATACGTAGCAATTATGACAGGCAGAGAGAGAGAACTAGCTAGAAAAATTATTCGAAATATTTTGCGGCGAAAGGCAAAAACAGTAGACTAGAACAATCAACTCACCTTCCCCCCTCGAAAAAAAAATGCGTTTTGATTATTTGCAGCTCGATCTGAAAAATCGTCGGTACCGACTGCCCAGAGTCGAGTTTCTCTGTTCTTATTTCATCTATCCAAGTAAAGCATCATCAAACATCAAGTATCTTGAACATCCGGTAATCGATGATCATGGGCCTATCCCCCTGGATTAAGCAGAACTTTACCGACGGTAACCCATTGCCAAACAAATCCCGAAACCACGAATTTTCGTCTTTACAGAATTCCGTGCCTAGCACATGGTCCGGCTTGGAGAAAAAGCCGAGTTTCTTTGTTTACTATTTGTTTATGTTTTCATCCTACCGCTGGGAAGACCTCCCCCACAAACGACGGAAGGATTCAAGAACCTAGAACATTGGAACTAGCGAATCGTCAAGCTTCTTCTTCCGGACCGGTACAGATCCTCCCCCCACCCCTCGGGGAGTGTGCCGAGTTTCTTTGTTGTATTTTCTTTCTGCTTATTTCTTCAAATGGGAACCGATACCACCACCACCACCGTTGGTGCGATGACGATGTATTCCCAGCCGGGGCCCTTGGACGACAGACCGGCGAGAGTGATTGCGACAATGACCCGACACAGCTCGCGGTAATCTATGCAACCAGCAGATATGTACCCCCAAAACCCCGAGTTTTCGTCTTTACAGCAGCATACCCGAACGGTCCGGCACCGAATCAACCACGGTAGCCGAGTTTCTCTGTTTATTGTTTTGTATTGTTTTTTCCATCTATCCTCACAAATACTGGAATGTTTGGAATACCATATACTGGGCCAACCAAGACGCACTGAGCGAGAGAGAGAGAGATTCAGATCCGTCAGTCGGAACTTCAGATCCGCAGAGATCAGCAGCCTCTAAAACGGGTCCGGCTTTCATAACCAAGCCGAGTTTCTATGTTTTTTTTCTTTTGTTTTCATAACATGACTATCGAACTCCATCTTCAGAGACACTGTCATCAGATACGGAACAGGATCGATCATTACAACAGACCCGACAGAATCTAAGTAGGCGAAACAACAAGAAACAGCAGTAGCAATAGGCGGTAAAGTCGTTCATTATTTCCGTGCAACCAGAACCGTTCTTTTTTGCAGTTGACAAAAACGAAATGTTAACCCAAAACGAATTAACGAGTGTATGGGATTGTTATCAATCGAAACCTGTATTTTTTTTTGGGAGAAGATTGAAATCTTTCGTCAAACCAAGACCGTAAGCGATATCAATTTTGTCGAAACAACTAGCATTTCTTTTACAGAGCTTTAGACACGCTACAAACGATTCATTCATTGTATGGAGCAACATCGAGAATCAGTCAGAAATTGAATTGTCCCCCATGGCCTGCCATGAATATCTCAAAAACCCGAAAGTAAGCAAAATGTATTTTCCCCAGCAAACCTAGTTTCCGTATTTACAGCTAGCTGACAAAGTCGAGCAATGGTCAGAATTGAAGTAATAACGCCAAGTAATGACGGATTTCGTTTGACACATACAACATACCAGTAGTGTACAAAGTATTGAATGCAAAAAAGGAACCCGTTGCGGTAATCCACTGTTGAAATTCAGCCCCCTCGACAACCAGAGTTTTACTCTTTTGCAGTTACCTCCGAGCCTCCGAATAGTTGTTTTTTTCTTCTTCTTCCGGAAATCGAATGAAATTGCATCGTCAACGATCCAAAGCCAGAGTTCCCCGTTGAATCACAGTACAGGCTCGGTGTGTTAGCCGATGTGGAATTTCTCCTTCTATAGTGTGTGTGGCGGTAATGCGATTGGTGCGTGTGCTTTAGGCCTTTTCGCGGTGTGCATCCGTTCCTCATCCCACCCCCCTCTACTTCTACTGACTGGGCTAATGTGTACTAAGCAAGCAGTGCAAACATTTATACATACACTCACAGAGCGAGAGATAAGCAAAGCGAAAAAGGGAACGAGTCAGATAGAGCATGCGGTGGTAGCTATGCTAATTTTTTACTATACTACTTTTACTTCACGAAACAATTGCATTTTTGCTCTCTCTATATAAGTTTAATAATCAGTAGTTGCGTTCTATTGTTTAGTAGTTTTCTTTTTTGTTTTCGTTGTGTTTCATTAGGCCTGGTCGCTTCCGAGGGGCCGGTTTTTTTTTTACAATAACCTCTTGTCTTTTCACAGAGTTTCTCACCTTCCAATATGCATTAGATTTTACTGGTTTTGCTTAGGATTTCAATAGCTGTGATTTTTATCATACGAAACAAAAAAAAAACATGTAATGGAAACACGTAAACATGACGTCTAATCTAAGATGTGTGTCTTTTTTTATGGGCTTTAATGTGACTTATACATTTGTTCATTTCTAAATCAATCAATTGTATTCTATTCATAGTTGCTTTGTGTTTAAGCACTCGACATGATAAAAGAATTGTAACCTTTCCCCTCTAGGAGGGGGCTGTAGAATACTTCCTAATAATGTACAATTGTAGCACCTACGAGTGACTAGTTATTATAATAATAATAATACTGCACACCAACTAACCAACTGGCAACAATGTTATGCTGATATGCTTAAGCAGAAGAAAGAGAGAAAAGTTTACTAACGAAAGAAGAATTAAGTAATGTGCTTGAATGTGTTCGAAACTTGAAAAAAATTGCTTTGAAAATCATGTGAAAAATCGTACCAACCGAAGCTCGGTCCTCTATGAGGGCCGTAGCACTATCGCTGGAAAACTAATTGCAACGGACTGAGGGCAAATTTCGCTCGGTGTTACGGATTAGCACCCAGCCTAGGGAGTATGATGAGTATTTGAGGAATTTGCTCCCGTTGCGTGACTGTGCTCGCTCGGTGTTCCGGATGAACACCCAGCGCGAAGAGTACGTCACTGAGGTGAGGTGAAAATGCCATACGCAAACACACTCACAACCGAGACGACAGCCGGCCGATCGGCTGATGTGCCAGAAGAAGTTGATTTTGTTAATGTTTTTTTCTTGTGGAAAGTATTAGTAGTTGGTTTTCGTTTTCTTATACTAGTGTCAGTGGTAACACTGTTTTTTTACTGGAAGTTTGTTTATTTTTTGTACTTATATTCGATAGTTGATTTTGTGGAACACTGGTGTTTATTTCTGTTTTTAAGAGAAACGAAGCAAAGTGAATGTTTTTCTTGGAATGAAGTTTCCTAATGCATTTGTGATGTGAATTCGAATTAATTCCCATATTATGTAATCAAATTTATGTATTGCTTTAATGTTCAGTATGGAAAATTGTATAGTGACAGGCGGAAATTGTGCCTATGTGTTATACCTTACCAAAAGTTATTGTATCTCACTGATAGTTTATTGTTAAGCGCAACAATTCACATTTTCTGTGAAGCTTGAAGTTATAACAAAACCATAACCTAACATCTAATGTATTTGTATTGGCAATGTATATCCTACTTATTAGTGCCTATGCTCGGTGTAAAATCCTAATATGAATAATGTGATAGTTGCCGCAATTGAGCATGTGTTTAACGACGCAAGTAGAGCGCACCCGACGTAGTACCCCGCAACCTCCGCAACCGCAAACCGAGGGAAGTCGAATAAAACGAGGCTTACGCGGGTAGCCGCGCGTGTGTTTTTCCTACGCTCGCACACAGCACACCTGCACACCATCGCTTCCTTACTGGGCTGCTGGTTCCGTGCAGTTTCATCATCATCAATCAAACAATCAATCAACACTTCCCTTTTTCATCTCCTGTTGTGTTCTGCACGATTTCCGCTTTGAAAGAACGATATCGGAAGGGTTCGATCCACCATCGCAGGAAGCCTAATGCACGTAGTACCTTCGCAGTTTTACACGCTGATCTTGAAGTCACCTGTCACGGATCAATCCGGTAAACTCCTCCAACCCTTCCGTTCAGCTAACCGTGTGGAAGCGCGCGATTTTTATTTTTCTTTCAGATTCAGATTTATGGTGCTTGGTACATACCCACTATTTCACCCATTTGACCCTTTGCGATTTAGGATTTTTGCGACCAGTGCACCAGGGCACTCGGTGGGCTTTGCTTGTTTGGGCCAGTCTGTTCGTGATCTATCCGTGAAGTGGGAAACGCATCCGAGTTTTGTTAGGAAAAAAAAGTGAGCGTCGTCGCCGTATCAACGCGGCACATGGCGTACTACGATTCAGTGATTTCGAAAATTCTACCCTTGGGAAATATCGATCCAATTGTTTGGGCTACTGGAATCTTGGAAGTGGTAGCAGTTTTGCTGGAGTTGGTAGCAGTACAGTGATAAATAATTAATTCAGAAAAAAAGAGAGAAAGGAAGACAACCCCTCCCCCATGTAATATGGAAATGAAGCAGTTTTATCAGTGAAAAGAAAAAGTTAATCATTCAGAAAATAGTTTTGCCATCAACGAAATTTCGAAAGTTCGATCGAGTCCATCCATTTGGAATTTGATCTAAAAGTTTACACCGAATGCAGTCCGTAGATGGTGTTGAAAAATCAGTTCATCAGAAAAATAGTGACAGCTTATGTTTTGTGGCCGACGGCCTTCAACAACCGTCTGGACGTCAACAAGTCCATTCTACACATTCTACAAAATGAAGTAAATTCGAAAATATAGTTACCCTGAAAGGCCACACAAGCCTGTTAGATGCAGAAAATGTTAGCAGTTTCGTTCAAAAGGAAAATATTTCAAATCCATTAATTACAACGTATCAAAAATGTCAAATGTATCTGCCATCAAAATGTATCTGCCAAATCCGTAGATGTTCAGCTAGACCAAAAAAAAACACTGCTTGAATGTTTCAATCAATCATTCGGAACTTGACTGGATGAATTCTGTCGCCATTAGATTCATGCCAACTTTGTCAAGAATGCAGTTCCAAAAAAAAAAAACTAAGTCAAAATCCATCGAAAATTGTTGGAGAAAGGGAAAAGTTAATTTTACCAAAACGAACGGAAAAGCCAACGATTTCATCTATCGATCAAATTCAAACGTCGAAAAATCAAAAAACCAATTTCGTTTCTTCGCACTATCGAAGAAAGAAGTCCCTAAAGTATGAGTTCTAAGCCATCACTAGACTCATCGAAACACACATCTACGACGAGAAAAGTTCCTGTTCCTGATTGTTCTCAACGATCCGGACGTTAGCAGTTCTGTGACCCCATCCCATGGTGGGCAAAAGCTTCTTATTGAAAAGCAAGTCAGCTGGAAATTCATCCCGTAAAAAGTGCAAAATGTAGTTATTTTTGGAAATGGAAAAACTTACCCGTTTTTTTATACGACCGGTAAATTGTGAAGGCCTATCGTGCCGCTAGTGATGCCAAAATCGATGTGAAAAGGCTTTGGAAAAATGAGAAAAGGCTGCTGAAAGTTTTGTTTCAAGCCCGGAAAAAAATGTGTGGCAAGTTGTCAAATGCCACCGGGAGAAAAGAAAAAGTTAATGCAATGAAAAAATTCACCGATGGTTGCAGTTTTGTGTATGTGAAAGGCTCTCATCCAATGCCAATGCAAAGTGTTGAAGGCTATAATGTTTAAAACGGCTTTTGAATAGCCAACGGGGACCTTGAACTTGTTCTGGAAAAGTGAAGTAAAAGGGAAGTTAAGCCCCTACTACAAAAGTGGTTGGAAAAGTGCATACAAAAATGAAAAGGCCTTATGCGTTCCTGATTGTAAGTGCCATTGAAGATGCACATCGAAAGTGATAAAAAAGCCTTTCTGAAAAAAAGTATATGTCAATTTGATAAATGTGTTCCACCCGAATGAAAATGGCTCCTTTGATTGAATGAGTGGGAGCAGGATCGACAATAGGCAAGGCGAAACAGTAGGCCAACGTTGCTCCCGCAAAGGCTGTTTAAGCTTTCGTTCCTGGATCGATCTCGAATCGAATGAGGGACACTGCCCATAAACAGACTTTATCCCGGTTGCTGAGTCCGAAATTGTACTGGAAATGACCACTCCGTTTGGTCTTAGAGTCGCAGCAGCAGTAGGAGGAGAATCGATCATCTATTCAGCGAAAATACCCCATCAAAGTTATGCCAAATTTGCTTCCGCAAAGGCTGTTTAAGCTTTCGTTTCTGGATCGATCTCGAATCGAATGAGGAACACTGCCCATAAACAGACTTTATCCCGGTTGCTGAGTCCGAAATTGTACTGGAAATGACCACTCCGTTTGGTCTCAGTCGCAGCAGCAGCAGCAGCATTAGGAGGAGAATCGATATGTTCAGCGAAAATACCCCATCGAAAGTAGGCCAACGTTGCTTCCGCAAAGGCTGTTTAAGCTTTCGTTCCTGGATCGATCACGAATCGAATGAGGGACACTGCCCATAAACAGACTTTATCCCGGTTGCTGGGTCCGTTGGTTCTAGCCGCAGCAGCTTCCATCGATGTTCCGAAACAGTAGTTCCCGAATTTATAAACATAGAGCAGCAGATTCTGGTCGGCGAAAACGAGCGTCCCTTTTAGCTATGAAGTAATCCAAGCAGGCACATACGACATACGGTAACGAAGACAACGTCGACGATGACTGAAGGTGTTAGCCAGGAGGAGAGGTGCAAGCGAACGGTCCCCTCAATCCTGTCAACCTTACGGAAAAGACTTCGATTTCGCCTGGTTCATTCCTTCGGGGATGGCCTAGGCCCGCAGAGGCACTCTTTCGGAAGGTTTTTTCCATCTTTGGACGGTGTTTCAAACTCATCCCTCAAACCATTCTCCGATGAAATTTTTTAGGATTAGGCGACGTAAGAAAAACAAAACACCTGCGCAAAAAACACACCAATTCCTGTTCGAGACTACCGAAATATACTACCGTCGGCGGCGGATGCAGCATAATAATAATAGTCATAACAAAAAAAAACGCACATCTCAAACTAATATCTTTTCCTTTATCTATCGAGCGCTGTACTACTGTTATCAACGACGATTCGTTTTATTTTTGTTTCCAATACTGGCCGAAGCGGCTTGTGAGTCGATCGGCCTTTTATCTCGAGACTGGATACCTCATCCGAAGATGCCAGAAAGAGTGCCCCAAGAAATTGATCTTTTTCTTCCTATCCATGCAAAACCGATATCCGTAACTACACCCCAGAGACCTAGCAAGAAAGAGTGCGTACAAGAGAGAGAGAGAAAGAGAGACAAAGAAAAGGAAAAAAAGACATAAGTACACTTACACAAACAGGCACTCGTTTACTGGCGGTAAAAGGAAACAGCACAACGGATGACCCAGGCAAGCGTGAAGAGGATGCAGAAAGTCGCGAGAAGATGGGCCTTGGACGGATCTTTTCGGTCCAGATTCCTGGTTCCTGGTAGCTGCAGCGGATGGTCGTGCTCGGCAAGCGAGAAGAGCTTCGGACGAGGGTAGCGTTCGAAGTGACCAGCGAGAAGAGAGCAACGATCCAACGGTGGGACCGGATGGGATTTAGCGACGGCGACGGAAGGACGTCCTGCGGTTTACTAGCGAGAAGAGCTTCGGTACGGGCCGTGCCGAAGTGGCAAGCGAGAAGAGACCGCAGCACCGAATGGATTTTCAGCTTACGCGTTGTGACTAGGGTTCTTGGTTGTCGGATGTTTTTTTCTACACTTCCGTTTCGTCTTAGGCGGCGAGGTTCCTTTTTTTTACTTATCTACAACCTGGTTTCGACTAGCACTTCTAGCTTCATGGCTTTAAGAAAAAAATCTTAATAATCAGCGATGTTTTCGCTACGTTTAACGTTTTTTTCCGTTTGTTTCAAACATTCAGATCCAATTGAAATCGTTTTCAATCAATTACAATTGTAACATATTTTTTTCAAAAAAAAGTAAACATTTCACTGTTCAAAGAACAGACAAACAAGCAACCCAAAAAAAAGACTGATAACTTTTAACTTAATTAAAAAAAAAACAACCAGTTTTAAACCAAATTAAAAGACTAACATCAAATTAATTTATTAAAAATGATTAAATCATATAAAAACATTAAACATTCAACTTAAACCAGATTATACTACAATCTAACTAACTTCAAAATCAGCATTCGAGTTTTTCTTTTAATAAAAAGGACTTGTGGGAAGAGGGTGGGCCATAAAAAAACAAACGATAAATTGTTAACAACGAATTGTAAACTCATTAAAAAAAAACAAAAAACATGTAACCAAACTAGAACATACTATAAATCAATAAACAACAACCGAATGCTATTTACTGCTTGCTATATTTCATATTTATTTCGGATTACAATAATATCACATCCAGTTTCTCCGTAATTTCGTTGGCATTCTAAATGTGTTGGGACTAGGTATTCGTTATCGATTAATATGTCTATGTTATGCTGAGATGATGGGCCGTGAATATCAGTAGTTTTGTCCATGCTTGTACTTTTCTATCAAACTGCTCTCTCTCCCTAAGCTAAATTGTTTTTTTTTATTCGATGGCTACCATTGCAAAAGAATTTCCAGACCTCCCCGTAAATAAAAACCCGAAAATTTCTAAAGCCCCTACCTAGTCAGTCTCGCTGCTGTAGTAATCGAACATTTTGTACAGTGAGGGAACGATGGCCGGCGGTTTCTGGGTTTCCCCGAATTGCTGATGACTGGCAACCAGTGAACCACGCGGTGGACACAACCGGTGATCGCACAGGCCGTTCTTGCAGCCGACGCACTGACCACCGCAGCACATCAACCCGCTGGCACACTTGCCGTACATGATAATGCCGGCAATGCTTTCACGGCACTGATCTCCGACGCCCTGGCGAGAGAAAGGGAACGAAATTAGAACGGAACAGTGACCGTTGATATGGTACATGGTGATGGTTTAAGTACCTTGAGGCAGGCCAGACGCCCACAAGGATTCAGTTCCGCTCCATGCACACAGACGCTGGTATCTTCGACACTCGGTGGAGCGTACAATTTGCAGCGGATCTCCAGGACGTTGGTTCTGAATGGACGCAAAAAAAATCAAATTACAGTCAATGAAAATTCTAATATATAGGTTACTATGTTCTGTGATGTTGAATGGCGTCAAATTATGTTCCAGTATGATAGTGTTCCAGTATGATAATTAAACTTTGATAATTTTGAAGTGTTTCAATCTAATGTTGTTTTCGCTTGACCTAATCCAGTTCCCACCCTAACTGCTGTCAAACCGTTTGTTTGAAGCTAGTTTCGAATTTAGTTTCATTACAAATTACGAATCAAATTCGAATAGATGAGCTGAGCTGAGCTGAAGTAGATCGCTGAGTAGTAGCTTGGTTTTAAAATGAATTAAATGATCAATAACGACGCTGGCTACGACCAAAGGCTGTGCTACTGAGGGAAAGGAGGGAATGTTAGTCCGATACTCGTTGTTTCTAGAGACTGCGGGTACCACTGTATCTCCACGAGCATCACGGGATGGGAGATTTGTTAGTAGGGAGGGAAAGAGATCCGGATATGTTTTAGTAAACAATATGATCTCAATAAAACCTAATTTTCGATACTCAGGAGAAATATAAGTAAGAAAAATATAAAATATCTCCAAGAAACTATCTCACCAGTATTTTTTTCTCTACATGAAACTCGACCACTGAAAGGATGAAATAAAAACACTCGCAAATGGGTCCGCTGCAGTCCAACCCTAAACCTTTAGTCTGAATGACACGATCAACTTGTATACTTTCACATATTCCATAGAAATCCGACAACAGACAATGACATGCAGACGGCGCTTCGATCGGTTAACAGGTTAACATTGTTGAATTTTGGGTGGTAAATTCTCAGTTTTCCGCTTGAGCATCTTTACCCACATTATCAGATCCGAATGGATTCCGAATCGGCGAGAAATTTTCATTCGGAATTCCGAATCAATTCCAACTCCAGTGCAACAACAGATTCCGAAAGAATTTCGCCTACAACCGGTTGATTCGGAAATCTGTCGGAATTGAGTGAAAAGATGCGGACTGAATTGTCAATTCGTCTTCTTCTTCTTTTCCGATTTTGCACGTTTTCGTGCTGATTTTCAGTTTATTTTTAAATGAAAACATTACATAACTGAAAATACAAATTTAAATCTTCATGTTTTTCGGATATACAGAACTAGTAAATAACCAGTTCTTCTTAAAATTCCAACATAAACTGTTGAAATTCGCTGGAAATTAACAAAACGGCCTACCTTAGCCAGCATCATTCATTCCTCTAGCTGGAGTCAAAGACATCATATTAACAAGATATCCAGCTCTCACATTCCCCGAACAAATCATTGGCAACATCCTTCTTTGCGAGCATGTCGCCCTCAGGTGAGTCCGCATCGAATCTCATACATAGAAGTACGGGAGCGAAATGTCAAATTCGTGCGCGCCAAAATAGCAGAGCTGCACACCCATACAATTAACATGATATGTTGAATGTGATGCCGTGCGATGGCGGTGTTGAACTGAAGATTGATTTCGCTCCAAGCTGACAGGGTCTGCTGGAGTGTAGTGAAATGGCTTAAGGCGCCTAAATTTTACACTAACCCATTCATAAAATAAGCGAATGTTCAATGACATTTATAATGTCACTGTCAATCGGGTTGATCGAGCAGTCAAATCAGGCGAAAATTCTAGCACTGAACCGATCGAGCACTGAAAAATCATGCAGTCGCGTAAGAATTCATTACGCATTCTGTCATTTCGATAATTTGGGTAGTTTCGCGGATCAATATTATTCAATAAAGAGCACTCTCACTACTAAACATATACTTCCCACACCAGCACTGTCACTCAAAATAACTATTTCAACCAAATGTTTAACTATACGTATCAAACAACACATTGAAATTATACTTTTTTGAGAGCGGCACCAGGACACCGCATCGCACTTCCAGTGATGCCAACTCTCCTTCACAAATTACGAATCAAATTTGAATAGACGAAAAAATTTCATTCAGAATTGCATGTGGCATTACAAAATCCAAATTTATTCGGACTCCATCACAACAACCGATTCCGACTGAATTTCGTCCCCAACCGTTTGGATCGGAAACTGTCAAAATCTATTGAGAAGGAATTGAACGGAATTGTCAAACCGCTTTCTTCTTCCTCTCAGATATTGCACGTTTTCATGCTGATTTTTAGTTAAATTTGAGATGAAAAATTTCATGTAACCGAATATATAGGTTTTTGAACTGGATTCCGCATTGATTCAGGTTTCATACTGGATTCCATATGGAATGCTAAAAGAAAATTTTTCGCCCATTTGGATTTGATTATTTTTATTTAATTTTACGGTTTTCACCTTCTCGTATAGAAAGGCTATGCAATTACTTTGAAACCCGATTTATCAACCGAGATCCTGAATATTATATACCATTCGACTCAATTCATCGTGATCCTAATATGTTTGTGTGTATGTGTATTGGGACAAAATTGGGTATTTTCTCGAAGATCGCAAGAATTTAGATACAAGTGAAAGCGTTTACGGTCCCATAGTCTGCCAATGAATTTTATTTACACACTGCTAATGAAATTTGTCGTAATTCGGTAAATTTTTACCGAATTTTCAACAGCTGACCATGCATTAGGAATATGGGAATTTAATTCATTTCTAATCGTTCGGTAACAACATTTTGTTGAACTTTTGTATCGAGTATTAAGTATCACTTTCCCGGCAGCCCAATGAATCTCATTCGCTTATCTTTTCGTGAAATATCGGAATCATTTCCCTTACACACAAATTGTATATTTTCCCGTTTCGCGAGAATTCTTGCCGAATTTCGCAAACTTGCTGTTCGAAGTCTCCGCAAACGCATTTGCTGATTTCGGTGTATTGGCTATTTACAGACAAGTTCAGCAAATTATGATGTCACACTTCGGCAAAAAAGGTGCCCTTTACCGAGATATCAGAATATAATTTGAACGAATTTCGGAAAAAAAGCAGTTGGATTACTCGTGAATCGGTTTTAAGTGTGTACAAAGTGTACAAAACTGATTTCCAATAATTTAAACTTCTTAGGTCTCGTTACTTGATGGACAAATATATAACACACTTCGACATTATTGCCCTGTTCCGGAAACACTGAAAGCAATGGTCAGAAGACACCGGAAAGAAACTCACATCGATTTTTCAGGAATGGTTAGGCCGATATTTGTTTGACGATTGATTATTAACTGGAGTACTATTGGACACATTGCCCGTGCAGCCAAGAGTTCTACAGTTACTGAAAGAATCAACTTTCTTGCTGCTTAAAGTGCGCGAGGAACTTTTAACAACTTGAAAGTACAGTACAAAGTATTCTTGGAGCTACTTATAAGTTCCTTCAGTTACATAACCTTTGAAGTGTGGATAAGTACACAAAAAATGGGATGTTTAGAATGCTATTAATAGGGTTTTTGAGCAGCTTCAGTAAAATCATTCCTTTTTCCCCGCACTTTTGGTTGCTTGGGTTTCCAATAGCCAGGTTCCCGAAGTTCCGGAAGTAGCAGCCCGAAAATGGATTATATGTTCGTAAATTTTCGTATATAAATTCGTTTTTCGTTGAATTACCAGCACAGTGAATTGACATACAGGTAGAGATTTTGATGTGTGTAAGAAATTTAACGGTTGTTTGGGTTTGTGAACTGTAAGTAGCAATTCGTCTATTGAGCAGTCCAGGAATTGAGCTAAAAAGCCTTTTCACGTTTCGGCTTAGCAGATCGAAACGCAAAGAAAGTGAAATAAAATATACACTTTTCGCACAAACCTGTTACTTTGGAACTAAAAACTCTCTATAATTTTTTGAAAATGGATAGAGGTTCGTGGCAAAAAGATATGTTCTAAAGGAGAGCCATAGTGAGCGTTTCTTGTGCCCAAAGCGAACTCGAAAATATTCACTCCGCCAATTTTATAACAAACACCATGAAGACGAACTCACAATATTTTCAATTTTAGTAAATATTTATTCGGATGAATTCTGGAACTAAAAATATCATAGTTTTTTACAACTGACTCTTTCTCTAAATTAGAAAGAAAAGATCTGCGCTTTCATTTTTATCGAGAATAGACAGATAAAATGAAGGATTATAACTAACCGCCGCTTCTTGCAAGTCTTCATGGTTTATAAAAATTATATCTATTCAGCTAACCATTTGTTAGAAACAGGAAATAAAAATTATAGAATGATAGTCTCAGCATTGCAATCTCTCAAGTTTCCGCGGAGTCCCATATTGCCTTTACAAGCGTATACAATGCAGATTTGTGGCTACTCGGACTTTTCAACTCGTAGATGTGGAAAAGTATAGCTCTAACAAAGTAGGACAGCGTTAGTAAGGTGTCTAGAATTTTGGTTGACTGTGCAAAAAATGAGATTTTTTCGTTCGATGAAGCTTTATGGATCTGATGGTCTGAGCCAGTAAAAGTCAGAGAAACAAAAAGATATAGATGATCTCAGATAATGAGTACGGTTCACTTTCTAATCAACTGAAAAGCTTATACTTTTAATACAAATACTAACGGTTGCGCCAGACTCCAGTAGATGTATCCCGTGAGTAGCACGGTTAAGAATAGGACGGATCCGGCAGACATATTTCCTAGTCTCTATCTTCCCGATATCACTGGACGTATCACCGAGGCCTCACTACACTCAACACCCACGCACACACGCACTAGCAGCTGGAAACGGGTGACTCGCACTGCCCAAAATAACTACCAGGTTACTTCATCTGGAATTCTTTGGCTTGGAAAACGTTCTAGTCTCTACTGTGGCCGATTTGGAGCCTCCTACTAGGAAAACCTTTCAGGAGTAACTACGGTCTTCGGAAACCGAGCTTGGTACTTTTATAGTGGCCAATTGGTTCTCCCTGTCCGTCAGCCCCTGTCAACTTGCGTTCAATTATGCGTGGGAGTGTCCTTGGAGTCCTTGCCATCGCTTATCCGTTGGTCGCGATAGATCAATATGAATTATTAATCAATCACGATTGGGAGGAATTGCTAATTGGTCCGCTGGTCACTATTTTCAACACTGCTTTTCCACCTTGTGTTTTGGTCACTAGCGGAAAATTTTCTGTTTTATTCTAATTAAATCCCCCATCTTTGCTCACACTGTTTCGAGAGATTATGCAAAGTAGTTTGAAGAAAGATGTTTATAGAGTTCAAAGATTTTACCCATCGGAGTCTGAGTTAGCAACAGCTAATTCATTCAGATAATCATACACTCAGAAAAATAGTATGGTAACTGTTACTATATAGAGGGCCAACTTGACCATGAGCGTATAGTGGTTTTCAGCCGACTATGAAATCATATGATTTCAACAATGGTCAAGTTCATGTTTACTATGAATGGTATCGGCTCTAGAATAGTAATATTGAACAGTGTATTGTATGAATAACTAATACGATTGAGATGGTTAGCCTAACCTTGACCGAATATTTTTTTTACATTGTAGTTCTTGCTATAACCAGAGTCATGGTATTTTTGACATTTCACTTCTAGTTATTTTGAAACTAAAAGCAGTGGTTGATTCAACAATGCTGAAGATTAGCAAAACATGAGCTAATGTTGAAAAGTTATATGAATTTAAATTCTAAAATAAGAAAACCAAAATAATTTCATTAAACTCTATTTTATTTTCGCATCAAATCAAATGATAATATACCTGGTGAAATATTGCTTAGCAGGAATTGGCAGCAGGAAAGAAATTATTAGTCAAGTCCAGATGCAAACCTCGATACCCACCTGCGATTTTCCGTGGGATTCGAGCGAATTGAATCCGGGAATCAAATGATAATCTTCCTTTTCATCAATTGCTTGATGTTGTTTCTACAGCGACCGATAATGAATAATAAACCGTATACGAGATGTTGATTTCACTGGAAAACATAACAGTTGCCGGAAAAACTGTTGAAAAATTGAATTTCAACCTAGGAAACTAGTAAGGCTACAAACTTTACCTACCTGCAAGACCTACCAAAGTTCACAGTCACAATATAGAATATTTTGTTCTAATCCATCACTGATGTGTTACCCATGTACGAAATTTTCTGCTAAATTGTAACTTTATGTGACAATAACAGTACACCCGCTCATTGACAATTTGTATCGTCAGCTCAAATGAAAAACATAGTCGGTTAAAAACACTATACGATAATGTGCTTACTACATACATTCTGTTGATATGGACTACATGAATAGTGTTTTCAAACTTCATAATTTCTTTTAAACCATATATCTATTTATGGTAACATTATTATACTGTGGACATATTTACATGGTAGCAATAACTATCTAGCTCCTCATATATATCAAGGCTCGAGAGCAATTTCACCTTACTATAAATTGTGATTTCAACTATTTGTTCTTATATTTGAGATGACTACCATTGTCAGGATGACCATGCCAGAAAAGTCATAAATACAAATAGTTTAGTCAAGTCGTAGTCTTTGTTGTCTAGTAATTTATACAATACAGATGGTGAATAGTCATATATCATGATTATTGCTACTATTTAAGGGTATAGTTGAAATGACAATGGAAAACAGGCTACGGTTACTATGGTATTTTGCTCAGTGTAAGCTAGACATTTTTTGGGTTATTCGGTATTTATACTATATTTGGAATAATTTGTGTGGATTGGGTACAGCCTTTTCTTCTTAGTGTATTAATAAATTTCAATGTACACTTGTCACACAAAAGGGCCTCAAAATCATTCGATATATGGACCAATACAAAACCTGGTTTTGCTGTAGAATTATAGGACTGAATCTATAACAAAGGTTTTGTAATTTTTACTCGATTACCCTAAACGGTGGAATTATGTGTGTGACAGAGGATCTGTCAAATCTTCTGTCTTTAGAGTTGCTGAATAAAAGTCTTTTGATCGAAAAACCCAAAATTTGTATACAATTCGATTCAGCTCAGATGGCTAAACTGATTTCAACAAACTTAGATTTGTTTAAAAGCTATTTTTAGGTCATTTATAGAGATTACGAATCGTTGTCGCTTCTGATACCGAAGATATATTGGTATAAATGACGTAACCGACACACAATCGTTTGAAAGTAGCTGCACTAAGATATTTTTATGCCGATTTCTGAAGCTATGTGGTTTTACTCAAGAGAAATACGAAGTTAGGTGATTTTTATACACTTTGTTCTTATGTGATTATTCTTTTTATGCGATCTTCCTAATACAGTGCGAGTTTCGAGAGTTTAGCGAAAACATTTTTCGACTCTGAATTTTTGGAAGGATGATTTTTTTGCTGGTATCTTTTTGGCAACACTGTTTTTGATAGATCATACTCTGAATCGTGTCTTGTGCCATTGTCAAACTTGTTCAGATTGATCTATTATTTAATCATGAATCGTGGTTTGGTCTATAATTTAATCATGAACTGGCAAAGTTGGAGGACGATCCACTTTTTTATCGAAAAATTGTGTTAAGCGACGAAGCTCATTCCTGGTTGAATAGATACGTCAACAAGCAAAATTGTCGCATCTGGAATGGAGACCAGCCAGAAGCAATACAAGAGTTTCCAATGCATCCCGAAAAAGTCATTGTTTGGCGTATGATTATGGTAGGAGAGAGTGTGCCCAAATTGAACCTTGCGGGCACACTCTCTAAAGCGAAGCCGCAGCTAACATTTGCATGAAATCATCTTCAAACATTAAATTATATTTATTTTTCTATCGATTCCAATAAAGATTTGATCAATCCGCTCAAATTTTTTGTGTTTATTTTTTGAAAGTCAAGTCAAGTTTGTGCCTTTTAAAATTTCATCCTTTATTACGCGTATTTCGTATAAATTTGCAAAGTTGTGTTTTTATTTATAAGAAAAAAGTAAAATGTTGAAGTTTTCGAATGTGGTTTATTTTTATCCTGTACGTACTTCCGCATAAAAAAAACGTTATTGTTTGAATGACAAATTTTATACTATCATAAATATTCTACTAAACACTCAGACCCTGTTAATTAGTGAAATGGTAACCATTTCCTGATCCGCATATTTAATGCTATCATTCATTTTCTTGAAGATGTCTGGGTAGAAAAAAAGGTAGATACCTCCGGTTTTCGGGATATAATCGCATTTGTGACGTACCCAACTCATAGCACATTTTTCTCAGGGATGACTGAACCGATTTCTACATTATTATACTTTATTTGAAAGCTACTATTAGACCATTGAGCAAATTCGGAAGGTTCAATTGGATAGTGGCGAGCATGTAGGTATAATCGCATAAGTGATGTAACCGACAAACCCTACAGTTATCTGTTCACTCCATTTCATAGAAAGAACTCAACCGATTTCTACAAACTTGAGAAGGTACAATATGGTAAAAGATCACGTTCGAATAGATCATTACGGATAATTATTAGTATAAGTGACATAACCGACGAAGTGCATTTCTCTCTATCCTCACATGTTTCGATGCTTACTGAACCAATTTAGGTAACCTCATTAAATCCCTTGATCGTTCTCATCTTCCTCTAGCGTTCAATGGAGACATTCTTCATTTCATCAAAGAAATCTAACATACGATATTCAGCTTTCGTAGCATAAGATATTCATAGTGAATTCAGCATGTTTTCATTGGAAAATATATGAAAAAATTGTTTGCTAAGTTGTGTGCCGCGGTAAGAACATCTTATGCACCTAATCTAATCACAATGCGACTAATGGCTAAATTGCATGAATTAAAACTCGAATTGTTCCACCTTATTCACAAAATTTAGCCCCCATCAACTATTTTCTGTTCCTAGATCGAACAAATAAGCATGCTGAAATAGGCAGCGAGAAAGTTCTCGCGGAACTTGTTCTGTACTTTAAAGTTGTCAAAAGTTCCGTGTGTACTCTTAAGTAGCGAGAAAGTGGATGTTTCAAGTAATTGTGGAACTGTTGATTGCTTGGGAAATGCCTTGCGCTTCGAAGAGAATACAATGCCGGATATAATCGAAAATTAGAATCAAATGTGTAACTTTCGGTTCCGGATATGTTACCGAATAAACGACGTGAGTGTTAAAGAAATGTAAAATGTTTTATGAAAGATGCGAATTAATTTTGGGAATTATTAGAACTACCAACATTTGTGTCAAAATTCAGCTGAAGACATAAATTATCAATTATAAGAGAGAAAAATTATCTATTCGAATTAGGAAGCAGGGTTTTTTTTTCTGAAATGCAATATTTCCTTACGGGGAAAAGCTGGAGGAGTCGTTATCTAAAATTTTGCTGAAACATTTTTTATTGTATTTGCCAAGCTAAATTTTGGGTGAAAGAATAGGAATGTCAAGATCGAACTCTCACTATTGGAGGTATACTGTAGAAGGCAAAAACATGAAAATTGAAGACGTATCAAGACTGCGAATTCAGAGAATGAGAAACCTATGAAAAGAGAGTGAATCCCATTTCTTATACCCGTCCAAATCATCAGCTCCGCGATATCAGTTGAGGAGACAAATGAGTCGTCGTAGTACCGTTAAGTAAGAGGAATAAGTTCTTTTCATTTCGTCTTCTTTATGATTCCAAACGAATGATGGAATAATTATGGCTGTGATGCTATAAATGACCAATATGAGTAAACTAAAATAAAACAACATTCTTTTGTTTCGACTGTATCTTTGGCTGTATATGACCTTGTGTTTATTTATGATTTGGATAATCACAACTTTCATGCACTATTCGATAGATAATATAACAATCAGAACCCTAGGAAATGATTTCAAAAAGCTTTTGTAGTAAGGTTAAATGTTTTCGCCAGTATCCATTCAGTACGGTGACCATTGGATCCAGAATTATGTTTCAGTCTAAAAGGAATTTTCGAGGTTTCATCGAGGGTCATCTACGCGCCTAATTCAGTCATACTGAATAGGCCAAACGGAGTTCTTTTCGGAGCCGCCCAGTTCTTCGTCCTTGCAGAACGTATTGAAGGTCAGGTCCTTGGCAAATCCCAGGATCTCGCGTTCTTCGTAAATACGATATGTGAAGGTGGATTCGTAAGTCCCGACGAAGTACCGGGCATGAGAGCAAATAATCTGATCGATGATAGCTATACCGCCGTCTTTGAGCCGTTCGGCTTCCTGTTTGCTTTCTGGTGTGTAACGAACCACTTTAAACCGTTTGAGGTGATTTTTGAGCTCGTGGAATTCGGTCCGATCGCAGTCGGAAGAAATGAACACTTTGCGTAGACCCAGTTCCAGCAACCGCTGTTTGATTTGACTAGCAGCAGCACGTAGCGAAGGTGTAGTTTTCTGTCGACCATGCAGGAAGTCTGCTCGGCGTAGATGAGCACAAAGATAGTCTCCTCCTCGGGCCTTACGATATGGTACCTCTTCAGTCCAATATGCCGGACGCTGCACTCGATCCCATTCATTGGAAGAATTGAAAAAATCTACCCTAAACTTGTCTGCTATTCGAGTCAGTTGCTCACTAAAACGCATGGACCGACGAGCTTCCCAGTAGTCCACATTGCCCCAGTGATCGTGCAAAATAGTTTCGGCATTGTACAGCATGATAACCCGTTGCTTACCGGACGTTTTTGATTTGAACTTCTCAAACATAGAGTACAGTATCGATGCCGCACCCTGTAAAAAGTAAAAAATGTAAGCACATCGATCCTAATCTGATGAGAAGATCCCAGAACCTGAAATCTCATACATATCAATTCGTTAATCGTTATGTTTCGATAGCCCAGAATCCCTGAAATACCACCAACCGAGGGAATCGAGTTTTTTTGGCACGCAGTCTGTTCGAACTTGTCTACAAAAACTCCGTTTTCAAACATGTCCTCAAAGTGTTGTAACCGGTAAAACTCGTCTATCCGAACAACCGAAACATCTCCTCCCGTAATCCACCGATACTCTTCAAAAAACTGATGCATTTCTATCACATCGGCATACCGGAGCATAGAGTTCAGATCGAAAAAGTGAGCCCATGGAATGTGCATTTGATTGGACGGTGAACGCCAGTGGTACAGCGCCGACCACGGAGGCAGCACCAGTTTGGTGTTTGCATATTCACGATGCCTTTGCAAAGTTCGTAAAAAGACGGCCATTCGGATGTAAACATCTCGCCGCAGATTAAATCCTTCCGATGGATTTATGTCGTACAGCAGATATGTACGAGGGATCGGTTCAGTGGAATCAGACTGAACGGGAGAGCAGCTGTAAATGTGCAAGAAGAAATCCCTGGATTTGCAAAACTTGACATCCTTTGCAGAGACATGTCCGAGTAATATAAGCAAAAATAGAATTTGTGTGATGAAGTACTCTGCAAATATAAATTTAAAAAAGTTTACTTGACGGAAAAATAAATTAGTAAAAACTTACTCAAGTTCATGACTAGTATAAGTAGTGAGCTTTCTTATTTTGGATCAAACTAAATTGGCATTATTATTTACCACCGGAACAGTTCTGATTGATATCGATTTTTAATCTGCCGGTGGGCGAATGTTTACACTTTTTATGATAGCATTATGAGGTTTGTTGTGATAAGTTTGTATGTTCACAAGCAGAGCGTTATTACCGTTAGAGTATTACATTTATGCGAAAGCATAGCGAGCGTTACGTTTGTTAAACATACACGCAAAAATATTACATGTTTTAAAGAAGGGCGAAAGTTATATAGACAGTAAATCAATGTTTTTCAACCTTATTATTTTGCGGACCCCTTTGAAAACATAACTTACATTTAAAAGGGGTCTACATTCTATTTCGAAAATTTTCATAGATTCAACTGAAACAAACACCTACGTTAACGACAACATGATTATTGTTTAATTGATTGGTGAAAACCACGGGGTCCGCGGACCACGGGCTGGGAATATATGCTCTAAAGTATCAGATAAGAAAAACTAATTCTATATTTTCATAATCATATCACATCTTAAGCATGTACACGAGGCTTGAGTGAAATGATTCTTCGCGATTTGAAGCGGATAAAAAGTGATATGCGCGCTGCCATACACGCAGAGAAAAATAATATAAAAACAATAAAATTGAGATTTCACCACAGAGAACAGACATCCAGGCTAGTACAAACTTTTTCAAAAAAGCTGTGTAAAGCAAAAAGTGAAAACCCGGTCAAAATCACCGTTGCGTACGACTTTGCACGCATTATTTACCATTGTATGGAAGCTCAAACACAAGAGCCTATAAGCGACTGCTGGGCTAAACGAAGCACCTCTACAGGAGAATTGTTACTTGGGGATTGCTTTTTAAAACAATTATTTTATTTGTGCGTCACGTTTACTGTAAAATTGATTGACAAACAATTTAACAGTAAATTTAACTAGAAAAATCAGTTTGAACTTATTGAGCTTTCTATAAAGTTGATATTTGATGCGCCTTAAATTCACAAACATTTTTTAGATAGTAACTTATAGAGAATAGTTTCAACTTAGGCTTTTGTTGGTTTAAATCATACATTTTCGATTGTTTCCAAGAGGAAAAATAAATGATTTCTGTCAAACTGTTTTCCAAGGTCATTCTTTAACCTACTTTTATTTCGATTTATATCCATTTGCATATTGTCAAATGCTTTCATCAGCACTGGGCCTATCGAATTATTCACTTATCAGAATAAGACCCTGATATATTAATTTTTATTGTATTCATTGATTCGGTTCTCCATCAGTTCGGTTAAAAAAGAGATCTTGCATCAAATATTTTATGTGGTAATCGTGTTGCAATGCTAGTAATATAGCAGATAAATTTTCCACGTGAAAACTTTTTTGACTATCCACGGGAAAAAAATTCTCTGGTTAATGTGAAATAAAACTGAAACGGCTCATTCAAACAATAATTTTAGTTGTAATATTACACAAGTAAGATTATGGATAAAATGAATAAATTTTATTCTTGATATAAAGGTACAATATGATCAACAAATTCATTGCCAATAACATCAACTCAACTTTTTCAGTTACATGTCTGAAAGTAGTTGATTTCTTTCAACAAAAAAATCAGCCGAAACATTTTTTCGCCAGCCTAGATCAGAATTTTGTTTCAAATCAAACAAATATAATTGATGATGTTGAAGGGAGCGGTTGATTCGAAACAATCATATTCTAGCTTGAAATTACCAGAGATTAGATTTAAAAATCTACGGACTGGTTTGTTATTCGAAACTTGCTTCTCTTTGTGTAATACATTCAGTACAATTTTGATTGCTTGAAATAACAAAACGATTAGTTACCCTTCAAACAAAAAAAAGTTGTTTCAAACGGCAACTTATGTTGCTCCAAACCAACACACCAAATCATATTTATGGATGTCGGTAAAATTTTACGGCTGCTAAACAGCTGAACATTCAGTAGCAGTTCAGTAAAAGTTTCATATGTTGAACGATAAGTATTTAGATAAATTTCACTGCAAATCCATGAAACTAAGAGCACCTAAATTTAAAAAATAATAAATACACTATTTTCGACTAACAAGTTAATTTCTTTATAATTTAGAAGGTAAATAATTACTGTAAATTCATGATTTAAAATAATTTAGTAACAATGAGTAATTAATTGGTTTAAGCTTTTATAGTAATTCATTAGTGCAAAGCATTCAGGTCGTTGAACATCGTTGGCAGTCCGGCTCCAGTATATTATACCATCGCAGGTCATTTTGATAGAGAGCTGAAACACTTAGGCTGCAACTAAAATACGTACTCGGAAAAGCATTCTTACATCCAGGAAATTACCGGAATCGATCGAATTGAATTATTTATGTGTGGATATCTACGATACGAGACTAAACTTTCACTTCCAAAAATCAATCATTTGACAGATATGATGCTCACTGAAACCCGCATGGGCATGGCTGCCAGATGGCTGACTAAACGCTGCCAACGGGAAAAACATGGCTGGCAGACATTCTGGTTACCGACTGCATCACCGCTGCCAGACAAACAACTCAAACGATACAACCGTATACACCAGGATTTTTCCACATCGAAATCTTTGACATTTTCAGTGAAGGTGAAAAGATCAAAACGCTCGGCTAACTAAGATACTGTCAAGATTGGATTTGACAGCCGTCACTGACACAACTTTGGTAGCCGTCTGTTGGCGAAGTCGGGTACTTCAGATGACAGATGACTGCGAGTTGGATAAATTTCACTGAGCTTCCAGTGAAATTATTTTTTGCAATTCATAATCGTAAAAATGATTACTAAACATCAAAAGATATATTTGAAATGGAAATATCAAGGATTCAAGCTAAATGTGCTTGTTTTAATCTAGAACAAATTGTGATGAATCAAGTTGCAACCATTATCATCGCACATGTATACCACGTATGTATGTAGTGGAATACAATATGAAATGCGATCGTACCTTTTTTTTAAAAATGTTTTCAAATACATTCAACAAACCAAACTGCTTTCGACTTCACCTGGTTGAAAATTTATTTCCCGCAGTGTACGTGACCATCGTTACTTGCTGTCAAACGACCCAAAACTGCGACGCATTTTTGTTTGTGCCTGAACAAACCTTGCGACGACGGTTGCACAGGTACCTCTCTTTCTCTCATCAACCAAAAACTCGACGAGTCAACGGTACTGAAATCATTCTCAGGACGTTAAAGAAGCGAAAAGGTTGCGTTGTTTTTCGCTGTCGTGGAAAAGAGGAAAACGGTTTTTTTTTCATTTGCGTTTTTATTCCCCGTTGGTCCGCGCTGGCCAGGCAGATTAACATTTCGGTGTACAGGTGAAACTGTAGTGAATTAGCCGTTAGGTCAAAGTGTTAATCAAAACGAACTTCCATTCCAGATGGTAGAAAAATAGCATTACTTGTGGTAGTCGAGTTCCGTGTGAAAAGTGCTTGTTTTTCTACGCTTCCGTCGTTCGTCTCCTTTGTCTTTACAATCCACCCGACCCCCCTCACTCATACACTGGCTGATGGTGTTGCGTGTACGGGCCTCAAAGTCGTAGAAAAGAAACATCATCGCGATAAAATTGCATCGGAATAAAAAAAAATCGGAGTTTTTAACGTTAACTGCCGTCATCTGTGTACGTGTACGTGGTCAGTGGTGTTAATTTCCCAACTAGAAACGGAACATTCTTGCAATGTCGGAGGAAAAAGTCAACCCGGCGGAGACCTCGGAAGAGCTCGAGGCTGGATTTTTCAGCAATGTCGTCAATGAGATCATGTACAGCCCACTGAATCTGGTTCTGGTGGGTGTGATCACATTTCTGCTGTACAAAATTTTCCGTAGCAGACAGCAACCGGTCGCCCCGCCACCCGAACCAGAACTGCCCCGTCTTCGGAAAGATTTCACGGTGGCCGAGCTGAAGCAATTCGACGGTACCCAGGCGGACGGACGGGTACTTGTTGCCGTCAATGGCAACGTGTATGATGTAACCAAGGGAAAGCGCTTCTACGGACCGGGTGAGTGTTGTATCGATGTTGTGTGTACTAGCTGCGTTTCGAATAAAAAATCTTCACTGGGTTCGGTAGCATTTGCATCCGATGGCACATTCATCGCCTTGTTTCGTTGAAAATGTGCGTGTGTTCTCCGGAGATCACTCTAACATTGCCACCGGCTCGGAATTCGGTGTGACCAAAGTTGCCAAACATAACATGATAACCACGATGACAGTCAGATGCCACGAATGGGTTGAAGTAGTGTACCGGACTCTTTTGATTGCTTGTAAACAAATTATGATTAGAGCAGAATTTGTTTCATGTTCCGAAAGCATCGCCAATTTGACAGCACTGGCCCCTGCCGCACACGGCTGCAGTAGACATCATGTTATCATCGTGGAACTGTACTAAGTGCTAGAAGTCACCGAAACCCCACTACTCTAACGAACGACTAAACGATAGACGATAATAAATGAGACGATGAGATAGCACATTAAAATGCCGGCGCCGAGGTTTGTTTTAAACTTCTGACTGTGTGCGTCGACTGTATTTACATGCATGCACTACCGGTTCGAAAGGGTGGGGCACTGAGGTGAAGTGATATCGACACGGGCTCGTAGCTGCTCGGCTCACGGTGGGTTGAATTTCGCGGATAATTTAACTTTGGCTTCCTTGAGAAAAAATCTTCCAGCATGCAAATAACATTGACATCTGAAAAGAAGGATTGTCCTCTGCATCAGTTCTAGTCCCGGCATTGTCTGAATGAAAATGCAATCGACGATCGGAAGGTGCGAAATGATTAGTGAGCTGTGAAGCGCAGCAACCAACCTACACTGCGTTCGAACCCCAAATGAATCATAGTAATGCCAATAAACAATTAGAAGGAAACGTTTTCTGCTGGGTGCAGTCAGTCGGTTTTGAAAATTGAAAGCTTTCCGTTTTAAATATATATTATCGTTAGGCAGCAGTGGGATCCGATCGGGGCCTTGTGGGAAGGGGTTAAATTTGTGCACCGAACGAAATTTTAAAATCCACGTCGGTAAATGTTTGTGTAATATAGAATAATTAGCTCCGAATCGTATGATAAAAAGTAGGGACACGACTTGCTTGGTGTCCTACTAAACACAGTACAAATTCATGGTACTTCGGTTTACGTTTCGTCTTCGATTCGTTTAGTGCCTAGCAGTTCAAATTAAATGAAATAACACCATTGAAACTTCAATCGATGGAGGATTTACGTCCCGTAGTTGAAACAAAAGTATGTAACAGGTACTGAATCACATCAAAATAGACAATACTATTTCAATGTTACTACCTGTATCAGGCGACAAGTTGCTTGTTGCATTGTCTGCCTAAACTTTTTACCGCGAGACAGTGTTTTTCTCGACTTTGCAATCAACACTCGTGAATAAGGTAGACGTAAAGTAATTTAACTATGTCTCTGTGTGATTAGTCAACGGAATGCTGTCTGCCATTCACACAGCGAATAAGCGGTCTGACTACTTGACTACTTTTTTTCCTAATTTAGAACTGTTTTGGACATTTTTTCTTTTATTCGTTTTGCACATTGCTGTAAAAAGACAAAAGCAGTAACATTTTTTCTTATAAAACGCATACAAACTTTATCCACCGATGAAGTTTAAAAATTGTTTACTCGTGCGGGAAAATATTGATCTGGTTTAGAAGAAATAAAATTAATACGGTTCATTTAAATAGTATACTTAGGCTGTGAACCATTTCACGGTTAATTTTAACTTTTGGTTAAAATCTGACACTTGAGTGGTTATTTGGCGTTGAGTAGTTAAATTTGACTAAAACTGTGGCCCATTTCAAAATTTGACGGACGGAAAGTTATTTGGGTTTATTTTCCACTGGAAATAATTTCAACTAAAGAATTAATATTAGAATTTTCATGCGAGATTTTTTTCAGTGTTGGAAAATAACTATCGATCTGTCAAAAATAACCATGCTATCGAGCAGGGTTATTTTTGACAACATCAAATTAACCACTCGAGTGTCAGATTTTAACCAAAAGTTAAAATTAACCGCGAAATGGTTCACAGCCTTAATTGTATCATTTTTTTCTTCTAGATACCAGTATTGATTCAACACAAACATTGCTGATAACATGAACTCTACTTTGATTGACATGTAATAAAGAGTTTATTTATTCCAGCAATAAAATCAGCCGGAACTATTGTTTTGTTCATTTGACTAGACCCAAAATTTGTATTCAAATCAAACGTTGTTAATGTTGAAGGGAGAAATTAGCTCAAAACAGTCGTATTCTAGCTAGAAATCATCGTAAATCAAATTCAAAAATCTTCTAACTGTTTTGTTCCTTTAAACCTAAGACAAGACCTGACCACCGGGGGGGGGTTTTCTTTTCACAATGTTGCTACCCGCACATTGTGAAAAGAAAAAACTTTTGCAGGGTACGTGAGCAACGATGCCAAGTATAAAGAAAATCAGAAAACAAATTTACTTAAATGTATAATTTTAGCTCACCAATGAAAATAAATTTTTTCAGAGAATGTCTCACTTTCTTCAATCTCATTTGTAATAAATGTTTATAATGGCAGCACTGTGTAATTAAAATCAGCGTTAAGCCGTTTTTCGTTTTTAGTGAATTAAAGTGTAACTAAAAAAGATTTGTTCATTTAGTATAAACTCGAAAGTGTGTTTAGTTTTACGAGAATGAACTGTTGTGTTCCACACTGCGGTTGCACTAAGCATTTCTATCAAAAATTAACTTTTTCCGGTTTCCAAAAGATCCGGTAATACGTCACCAATGGATTCGGTTATGTGTTATTGTGTTGACATGAGATATCTCGTGTTTTATCATCAAAGCTCAATTAATTGTTTTTAAGTGTTAATAACAGTGTTTATAAAAAAATTTATCTTTCGCTTCAAAATAAGCTTCAGTTTCAGCGATGACCGCCTCATTTGAGCCAAATCTTTTTCCCTGGAGCATTTTTTTAAGATCAGCAAAGAGCCAGTAGTCACTGGGGGCTAAATCTGGCGAGTATGGGGGTGGGGAAGCAGATCAAAGCCCAATTCGTTCAATTTCGCATCATCGACTCGTTGCTGTTTTTGTTCCATCGAAAGCAATCGCGGCACCCACTTGGAAGAAACCTTTTTCATGCTCAATTTTTCATGAAGTATAGTAAATACACTTCCATATGATATCTGTGTCATCTCAGCAATCTCACGGAGCTTCACTTTACGATCTTTCATTATAATTTTTGTCACTTCACTCAAATTTTCCGGAGTAACGGCTTCCACAGGTCTACCCGAGCGTTCCGCGTCATTTGTGTCGGTACGACCACGTTTAAACTCGGCGAACCACCGACAAATCGTTGCTTTTGATGGACAAGAGTCCGGATAACATTTTTCAATCCATTGTTTCGCTTGCACGGTGTTTTTACCCATTAAAAACAATGTTTTATCAAAACATGAAACTCGGTTTTTTCCATTTTTTAAACAAACTACAAAACGACTTTACTCCAACCTCGATAACTCAGCTGTTTCTGGTCGGATCGACTTAAAATTTTGACCCGTTTCAAGCAAAGGTTAGTACTCTAGAAAGACGTGGTTACTGGTTTACTACGAGCGCCATCACTGCTTTAGTCTCGGGACTTATTGATCCATGTGTTATACAGATTTATCTTTACACAAATTTTTACGTGCGCATACAGATTTCATACAGTGTACAGATTTTGTTCAGATTTCCCAAATTCATTACAGATTTATATAGATTTCACAAAAATAGGACAGAACAAGTTAAACTTAGACACAAAAATAGGACAGAACAAGTAGAGCTTAGACGTCTCTTTGGTAGCAGTGACGATATAATAGTTTCGTTAACAATGAACGAATCAAAAATTTATCTTAAAAACCAAAAAATGATGTAGGTATTTGATGTTCAGTACTGAATTATAACGATATTGATGGTTGAAACTTAGACAATTAAAAAAACTTTATTGTCAGACTGAGAGTTGAATGATATAACTTAAGATTGCTCGTTAAGTGCTGAAATTCCACATCTACTTGCGAAGTTAACGTATTTAAAGTAAATGGAATTGGAATTACGTTTTGTTGATTCCGATTGATTGCCTTCTCCAGCAGGCATATTATTGCGTAAATGATGAAGAGGCGATTTTTTTACGATTTTTTATTATTTAATACGAAGAGCTGTGGTTTAATCCAGAGTAAATTATCTCTGTCTTTATTGCACTCATTGAAGCGCCTAAATACATCCATCTAGGAGAAAACTATTATATGTTCCTCAACAATCGTTATAAGCGACTGAACAAAATGTTATTTCATTCCCACCTCCTTCGTGTACAAAATGATTTAAAAAGCTACCCTAAAAGCTTCTGGAACTACGTGAACGAACAGAGGAAGGAATCAGGACTACCCAACCAGATGTTTCTTGGTGACGTATAATCATCCGTGTTGCCTGACATTTATAACCTATTTAAATCACATTTCAGCAATGTATTCTCTGATAAAACCTTATCGAATGATCAGATCTCCAAAGCTATTATTAATGTTCCTCGCCGTTCCCCGATTGGCCCCCATCCATGTTCTGTTACTTTTGACTTGAAGTGATGTGGTAGTCCCTTTTCCAATTCTTTGGATGCTTTCGCTATTTCTGAGATATGTTCCTTTAAACGAATGTCTAGTGTTCTTTTTGTTTGTCCGATGTATATTTTATCGCAATGAGGACACGAGATTTTGTATACCCCAGACTTTTTCAAATTCTCAGTAGGATCTTTTGTAGAACCTAGTAGAGTTTTCAATTGGTAGTTCATACTGCTGAACACTAAATCTAAACCAAATTTTTTTAGTTTCGATTTTAGTGAACTCACTACTAATGACATAAAAATCTTAAGACAAATTTCCAATCCATGGAAATTAGATTCAGCAGAAAGTTTAGAAATATTCAAAAACAACTCTATCTCTTTATTAAACCGAGACCAAGGGAATAGAACTTCTTGTCTTTTCCAGTTACTACTCATATCCAAGATAAAAACAAACATAGAAAACACTTAACTCTTCCAGTTTTCTGTTACCTGTTTTTACCTTTTCAATTTTTTTTGTTCCTTTTGTGGTTTTCCTACTTACGTTTCTACCTACTTACGTTTGTATAAAAGGAGCTTCAGTGCAGCATTCTTTCAATGATTAAACATTAGTATGTAAAACAAGAGTAACTAAAACACCTAATATTAATAACGAATCGTATGAACAACAAAGATGAAAGGCCAAAGGGTCAAAACACTTGTACTGTAAAATGTTGATGTAATACACAAAAATAAGATTAATAAACAGATATTTATGCAAAAAAAGCATTCTTTCAATAAACTTATAAAACCGATACACTGAAGAAGGATGTAAATAGCATTCCGAAATATGTTACGTATCTGTATTATAACGTTTGATACACTTTCGGAAAAATAGTGACCGTGAAAATAGTGACTTTGTGAGAGTGTAATGACGTGATAAAGTGGAATTCAACGGTGCAACAACCAGTGTTGGTGATTGCTGAAAATTTGACAGAAGCTGCTCGATTTTTATCTATATTGTATACAACATTTTCAATCCGGTAGAAAATGCTACAAGAATTCGAGTCTTTCTATGCATGAACCTCGAGAGAATTTTTCTACATTTCTTCGCTCCACTTCATACTCTGAGTATTTCATGGCCCTTAAAAAAATTTCAGTCTGATAATGATCGCCGCTGTGTGGAATTTACCAAGAGAGAATCGCAAGTTGACAATTATCGCAGAAAATCGAATCGATGATTCGACTTGATGATTCTCATACTAGGTTGCAATATTTAAAAACCCTTGTGTGGAGCATTCACATACATTTTCATAGACACAAATTATACAAAGGTTATATGCACATAGTTAGAATAAGCGGCAATAGTAAAATGATTCTATCGCAATTATCCACTGCCCATACAGAATCGGATCGCGAAACGAGAATAAGCGACCGTTTGTTGCTTCAGAGAGAATCCCCACAGCAGCGTGCTAGCCGTTGATTCTCAGACGGTTCACCGAAAGAAATCCGCTCTCGCACTAGTGTCTATTCTATGTTAAATGTACCATTCCGGTTTTTTTTGTTGTTGCGATGATTTCCGATTCTCTTTGATGGCACCGATTTTATCGTGGAAGAGTTGCGAGTGAGCATTCTTTAATACGATAAAAGCCATCCTTGACAACAACAGTACTATTAGTACTGATAGTATTCCTTCTATCGTATTGAAAAAGAGCTCGAACAGGATCTTTCCACTGTTTATGCTGTTTAATATCTCACTCAATTCAGGAACTTTTTCGGATATTTGGAAAACATCATATATTTTTCCGGTTTTCAAGAAGGGAAATCAAGCTGATGTATCTAATAATCGTGGGATAGCCGCACTATGCGATGTGTTTAAGTTACTTGAAAATATAGTTCTGGACTTCATCAAGCATAACTGCAATAACTACATCTCGGAAACACAACACGGTTTTATGCCAGCTACAACTACAAAGAGCTTATTGTTTGATACATCTTTTAAAATTCGATCCCTACAAACGCGCCTTCAAGTTGACGCTATCTACACGGATTTCTCCGCAGCCTTCAACAAGATAAACCACCAAATTGCATTTGCTAAACTCGAAAAACTTGGATTCAGTGGATCTTTACTCAACTGGCTTCAATCATATCTTATTGGTCGGGAAATGTTAGTGAAAATCGGTGAATGCACTACAAGCCCGTTTGCTGTAGGTTCTGGAGTCCCTCAAGGCAGTCTCTTGGGACCATTTTTATTCTTGCTGCCACAAACTATCTTTCGCTATTTAGCTACGATTATAACATTTCGCAGATTGTACTTAAACGAGAGACTACCGTTAAAGATTTAGGTATCATTCTTGATACCAAGTTGAATTTCAAAAGTCATATCGATTATGTGATCTCTAAGGCCTCCAAGCTTTTAGGTTTCGTCTTTCGCATTACTAAGAGCTTTGTCAATGTACATTGTCTTAAAGCATTATATTGTGCTCTAGTCCGCCCGACGCTCGAATATTCAGCTGTTGTCTTGTCACCCCATTATCAAATCGGCATACATCGGATCGAAGCTATTCAACATAAATTTATTAGATTTGCCCTGCGTAACCTACCATGGGGAGATCCTACTAATGTTCCTAGTTACATAGATCGCTGTAAGCTTATTGATCTTGATCGGTTATTCGTTCGTCGGAATGTCTCCAAGGCAACTTTCGTTGCTGATTTGTTTCAATCACGTATCGATTGTCCCGAACTCTTGCAGTTTATTAATCTCGACATTCATCGACGCAATCTTCGTTCCCACCCCTTTTTTGGGATTACCTGTTGCAAGAACAAATTATGGTTATAATGAGCCGTTCTCCAGTATGTGCCGAACATTCAACAACTGTTCCAACGTCTTCGACTTTCATTTATCTCGAATCATGATTAAACGATTGTTTCATAGTCACCTATCAGATCAGGATTTGTCTGGAACCGTTAATATTTTATTTTCATTCAACCCCCATTCCGTCTCTCCATCATCTTCATTTGAAACTAACTAGATTCGCTCGCCTCAATTAACCTGGTCGTTATTTCCTCTTTTTTTCTGTCTTCCACTATCCATTTTTATCACTAATTAGATCTACATGTCGATTCTAACCTCGTCGTTTTTTTCTGTCTTCCACCATCTTTTTGATAACTAATTAGATCTACATGCTGATTCCAACCCCGTCGTTCGTTTTCGCTCGTTTAACACCCCCTTTTCAATTTACCTAACCACTTTTCTCCTCTCTCTTACCTTCTAAGTAAGAGTACTAACACTGGTATGCTTGGTGTCATCAACTAGTTATAGTGTTATAAATTTAGTTTTAACTGTTAGTTTTAATTGTAGTGTTAGGCCTAAATGTATCTGTTGGATCATTGTTATCTGTTGATACAAATGATGAGGAGGTTTTATGCCTGCTGGAGAGAGATTGCTAAATTTCATCTCCATCGGGCTTTTCCCTGCTCCAAATAAATAAATAAATAAATAAAGTGCTAAAAAAACATTCCGCTCGCAAAAAGGGGTATCATCATTCTTAATGACTAATGAATGTATAAAAATCCTTTTTAATCCACCTAGTGGTGTGATAATGCATTTCTCTTGCGATATAAATAGTCTTATTAAAACAATTGTAAGCTTATCAAATAACCTAATAGTATCTAGTCTAAGTCTTTCAAAAACGATTCCGTCACCTCCGAGAAAATTTTGTTGCATTGAAAAACGGTAGGATTTGTCGATTACGTCTTTCGAAACGGAAATGTTCGCCATTACCCTTCCAAATTTGCATTGTTTGCCTTCAAATAAGCCTATGTTTATCGAAATTTGTAGAGTCATCTTCGAGAAAAAAAAGTGCTGTTATTCGTTTACGTCACTTATACCATTATATGTACAGAACCAGAAGTGACAGTCATTTGATCTTCGAACTCGGTCCATATATCAGTAAGGAGTGTATCGAAAATAAGCTACCCACACATTTTTCTTTCAAATTATGATAAAAAACGATATTTTATTCAAACTAAAAATTGATCCTCTATTGTACGAGTTTAAACTGGAGCATAATGAAAACCGGATGAAATTTAAGTTATTCCTTCACGAATTTTCGAACTTTTGATCGAACGCTCTTCATCAAGTTCCGGACAAGTGTTGCATCGCATTTTTTGGACGCTTGTGCCCAATATTTTTTGAACTCCTGCATGTTCCCAGCTGCCTTACCAGTCTTCTTGAAGACCCTCTTCACGATTACCCAGTAACGTTCGATGGGTCGAAGCTGAGGGCAATTTGGTGGATTAATATTTGTTTCAATGAAAGCAAATACATAAAAATGAATTTACTATTAATGGCTTTAGTTCCACTGGAATTCATATAATACGAAGTCACGCTCGACGAAGACCGGTTATACGGCAAATATTCCGAATAATATACATACTTTTTGACTATACCTTCAATTGAGCTGAGCCCATAAATGTTCCGTTTACAACTGCATTTTTTAGGTTCCAGCAGTCATTCAGTCATCGGCACGGAAAAACACCTAGACTTGCGAACTCCCGTTTTAGTGGCCTTTTACGACATGGAACAGGAAACCAATGGATCAATTCTTGGTTGAAATAATTCCACTTATACACCGGGACAGGTGGATCGAAGCGTTATTCCCAGCCTGTTTGGAACCGCTACCGACACAACACGGCCATTTTGGCTGCTCACAGTTACAGCCTCGAAGTGACTGTCCTCCGAATTGCTCGCACTGTCCTCCGAATTGCTCGGCTATAATAAACCATTATCATGCTTGTGTCGTACTTTCAACCGATGTTCCCATGTATTTTATTTTCTTTTTGGCTTGCAACGCGGTAAAAATTTTCTTTTTGAACTCAATTTCAAGCAGTTTTTTCAACTATTCCAATTATTGTAAACTGTTGATATAAAAGATGAGGAGGTTTTATGCCTGCTGGAGAGAGAAAAGGTGTACTTCAGCTCCAGCGGACTTTTCCTTGCTTCCAAAAAAAATAAATAAATAAACTAATTTCACCGTGTGCACAGATTCTAGTTGAAAGTCTAAACTTCTGATTGCATAGATTGTCTTTTAAATTCAATGGAGTTTAGAGTTAGAGTATCAACTCTGTACGCGGAATTGAAAACACCAAAATCATTCTATTGATATTGAAATCTGAATTGTAGAACGAAAATTATGCAAATCGATCACAAAAATGGCACGTTCGATCGGTAAGCGAATAATTTTAGTTCAGGAAGAATCGTACGTTCGAGACACCATCTATCTTCGGATCTTGAAACCAAAAGAGTCGAAATCTAGATTCGAAGATCCAAGATTAAAACAGAACCACGCTCAATGATAATCAATTCCGCAAATTTACAATTGACTTGGGAGTTCGTTCGTTCGTGTTTCCGACTAACAAGGTTGCTATTCTAATCAAGCAAATGCACCACGAAACAAAATCCGGCAATGTCTTGAATAATGACTAGCAGCGATCATTCGAAACGTAAACAGTGAAACTGAAATTTATTGCTGGTATTTATAGAATATTCGACTGAATTACTCATCATTGGTAGAATGGCTTGTGTTTATTATTATCAAATTTTCATATTTCAAGAGTTTTACCTTTTTTATTATTTGCGTAACATGATTGTACATTGATTCATCATCTCTGCCAAAAAATAAACAAGAGATATCAATACTTTTACCCGGTGGCAAACAGCGGCATGGACATCGAGAAAAGTAGGCATTGATCGTCGTTGCTAGGAACGAGTCTACTGGAGTTAAACAAAAACATTAGAAGTTATACAGCTCGAATCGTAGCACACGATTGACTCGAACTCTGACCATATGTTTACGTCTGACATCATCCCGTCGACGAGAGACAGAGTGAAAAAATAGAAGAAAAAAAACACGCAAAACGGAACGACGGAAACCAGAATCCTCGGTTCGTGCATGTAATAAAAGTGCGAGTGCGTCTGCGTGCGTGCGTATGGTCTGTAAACGCTACTACTACTACTACTACTACTCTGACATCCAGCAACGCAACGCAACCGTTTAACTTACATGGTTTACTGACAAGATAAGGGTAGTATGAAGTAACACGGGGTGCACTGTGAGATAGCGCCGCATTTGATACTGTCCAAAAATCAAGTGTTTCGTTTTCTTTATTTGATTGGCCTTGTTTCACACGATGTCTGTTTTTTTCTCTGTGGTTGAGTGATTCTAATTAAACCTGTTATAAAGGGTGACCTTCATTTTCGGCTTTTACGAGTTGTTTTGTTTGTTGATGTTCCTATCTGGGATGTATTCTTTTTTTTTGGTTCGAAATGGAAGATTAAAACCCCACACCCTAATCCATTCAGTGTTGTGATAACGCCTTTTTCTGGTTTACTTATAATCATTTTTAACTTAGTTACCTTTTAGCACAAATTTAATTTAGGAAGATCCAAAAATTTCTCGATTAATTCGGGCAATTTACGAAGATCTTGTTTAACGCTTACTCTTGGTCATCTTCGAGGAAGTTTAGATTCTACCATGTTTCATTGTATTATAATATATTCCCTGATTGTTCAAATTCCCAGAATATAACAAAAATCGATTGATTATAAATACTGTATAGAATAATAATGGAAAAAGGTGGGAGGGTAATTTTAGCGACATAACTGAATGGTGTGAATACCAATTAAACTGACATGCTTTTTCCACACATCGAAATATCGTCATTAATTTCAATAACAAATATCCACAAACCGAAGCCGATGCCTTCGATTTTAAGGATTCTAAAACTATAAATTATTGACAACCACTCACCGAGCGCGAACAAAAAGTATCTATAATCAGAGCTTAAAATTGTCACGCATTCTCAATGAAAGAATGCTATCCAACAGCCTTATTTTCAATATGTTACTGTCTCATTCGTAAATGATCAACACCAGAACAAACGAAAAGAGACGAAGCATTTTCGTTTCTCATTGAAAAAATGAGAGAGAATACTTGCCAACGTCACTCTTTCCTCTATGACAAGACGAAACCAAACTAAAGTCTTCAGGTACCAACAGCAGAATTGAAATTTTCATTCTTGCATCGGTGTATTGAAAATATGTGACGCTTGGCTATAAAAAGTGACTAAAATATGCCAAATCGAAGTAATTACATCCCAGAACTTCTTTGGAAACCAAAACTACTACAAATTCGAGCACCAGCAGTTAAAACTTATTGTGAAACCTTTTTCTGTCGTTTTCAATTCTCACAGCTTTGGTTGAATATCGACACTGAATACTATAGGATTTTCACTGAAAACTGCAAATGACTGAAAGGGCAAATGAAAGAAAAAACACAATTTTGAAACTACTTTCCCGTTTATGTCATTGACTGAACATGGATTTCGTTCTCATAGTTTGCAAGCGAAGCTGAGAGTGACAGTAATTTCTCGTCATTTTCGTCTATTCTGAGTCAATGAAAATGACTTTTATTAGTTCGGTCTATAATTCCATCAAGCATATTGTTCACTTATATACTGATATGATATGCACCTCTCAAACTAGATATTTTCAGTGAACATCTTACAAGCCAGTTATAATTCCATATAAAAATGGTGGGTGGGTAATATCCGAGACATAACTGGAACAAGTGCCCGTCGTAAAAATCATCCATTTACTTATTTTTGAGTTAAATAACTGTCAAAATTTGAGTAATTTCTACTTAAATTAGGAAAAATTCACCGATTCGAAATTTGAATTCTATTCACTCAAAATGAACAATGAACACATGAAATTCACAAATTGACTGTTCTTTTCCAAATAGGAGAAGCAAAAAAGCGATTTAACATTGTTCAATTATAGTTCCTCTAAGAAACTTGTTCGGGGACAAAAATGAACGATTTTGAAACACCTAGGATGGGAAACGATATATTCATGAATTCTTGAGTTCGATTTGAAAATTTTCTGAGAATGGAAACGTACCGAACTGCACAACACGGTTGAAGTATTATTTCTGCTCAATTTCAGTAATTCTGGTGTCCTGGAGCAGAACTTATTTTCGGAATCCAGGTTGCAAATTTAATTCTAGAATTGAATTCTGAACTTGAATTCTGGAACTAAATTCAGATTCTGAAACTGAATTCTGTTATTAAATTCTGGTTTGGTATTCAGATCTAACATTTTGTTTCAGAATTTATAATTCCAGGATCCAGAAGATTCATATCTTGAAAATTGTTTCGAAATTCTGAAGTTAATTTCCTGAATCAGAATTCTGGAAACGAATTTCAAACACACTAAATTCAGTTCAAAATCTAATCAAGAAACTAGTCCGAAAATACTATTTCAAGAATCTAGAATTAGGATTCAGTTCATAATTTTTTCTGCATACTACCAGAAATATCATCAGCAAAATTTTCAGTAGTATGAGTTAACCACAAATAACTCCAAATTATTAAAGCGAAAAACTTATGACGCTTGTTTGTCTTTCTCGTGCTCGGATGAAGTTTTTGATGCAGTGAGCGACATTGAATTCTCGCGTCACCTACTGGGAAGGTTTAAAATGTAAAAAATAACGCGTTTCACTTTTTGATATTTTCTTCCATTGAAATTATAGTGATTCGTTCCGTGTGTACTTCAACAGGCAAACATTTTTTTTACTCTTTTTCAACCTGTCTTATCAATTCGTGTGTTAGAATAAGTTTGTTGTGGATTCGTCGTACTCCAGTATAGGCGCACCGTTACAATTCCGGAAGTAAAGGAATAAAACTTTGCCCAATTCACACAATATATCGAGTAATGATAACAATTTTATATATTCAGAAGTGTAAAGTTTTATTCGTATTCACGTCGTACGGTTATGTCTCTGACAGTACCCACCCACTTTTTTATTTAAAGTAATAGTGGGTTGTTTTGTATTAACAGATCGGCTGAAAAGTTCGTATCGTTTCTATGAGAGGGCGCCACTAGAATTAAATCCATATCATTTTCAGTTAGTACCAACCTTAAAAAGATACGTGTATAAATTTGACAGCTGTCTGATTATTAGTTTGTGAGATATTGCATTTTGAGTGAAGCTACTGCCGCCGATACCAAAAAATGGCTTGATGAGTGTTATCCAGACTCTGCACCGGGCGAAGCAACAATTCGTAAGTGGTTTGCAAAATTTCGTACTGGTCATATGAGCACCGAAGACGATGAACGCAGTGGACGTCCAAAAGACGCTGTTACCGATGAAAACGTGAAAAAAATCCACAAAATGATTTTCAATGACCGTAAAGTGAAGTTGATCGAGATAGCTGACACCCTAAAGATATCAAAGGAACGTGTTGGACATATTATTCACGAATATTTGGATATGAGAAAGCTTTGTGCAAAATGGGTTCCGCGTGAGCTCACAATCGATCAAAAACAACAACGAATTGATGATTCTGAGCAGTGTTTGGAGCTGTTATATCGAAATAAAACCGATTTTTCTCGTCGATATATAACAATGGACGAAACATGGCTCCATCACTTCACTCCGGAGTCCAATCGACAGTCAGCTGAGTGGACTGCACGCGATGAACCGAAGCCAAAGCGTGGAAAGACTCAACAATCGGCCGGTAAGGTTATGGCGTCTGTATTTTGGGATTCGCATAGTATAATTTTCATCGACTACCTTGAAAAGGGAAAAACCATCAACAGTGACTATTATATAGCGTTATTAGAGCGTTTGAAGGACGAAATTTCAAAAAAACGGCCTCATTTGAAGAAGAAAAAAGTTTTGTTTCATCAAGACAATGCACCGTGTCACAAGTCGATGAAAACCATGCTGAAATTGAACGAATTGGGCTTCGAATTGCTCCCTCATCCACCGTATTCTCCAGATTTGGCCCCCAGTGACTTTTTCCTATTCTCAGACCTCAAGAGAATGCTCGCTGGTAAAAAATTTAGAAGCAATGAAGAGGTAATCGCTGAAACTGAGGCCTATTTTGAGGCAAAGGACAAATCGTACCACAAAAATGGTATCGAAAAGTAGGAAGATCGCTATAATCGCTGTATCGCCTCTGATGGCAATTATGTTGAATAATAAAAACGAATTTTGGCAAAAAAATGTGTGTTTCTATTAAACGATACGAACTTTTCAGCCGAACTGTTAGGGATACAAATAAGCTAGTACCGTTTTTTTCGAAATTTTAACTTTGTTCACTAATAAGGGTTACGAATTCAAGGGTTCACGGGTACCCTTTTCGAAAAATTCGACCGGTTTGGTAGCCATCAACGAATCGATCTATTTTCTGATTTCATCATAATTAGAGAAGTGGTGTGTGGTCAGGCAAGCCATACTGCTTCAACCAGAACAAATAGTAGTCGGAAAGTGCAATGTCTAGATTTCACACATTGTTGCAAATTTATTTGGTCAAGTCGGTGTTTTTTGATCGTTTTTCATGCAATGAACGACATTGTCATCGGTAAACCTCCCTTGTGATCCTTTCACTTGACTGGTTCCATCATATACATACTGAACATAAATTTCAGGCCAGGAATATTCTGAACGGCCGTCGATGATGAAACATGCCGGGGTATTCATACGTTTTCTGACGTTTTAGACTATCGTGGCAAAAAAACTATTTGTATTGTTGGAGCAGTTGTTCGCACGTGTAGGAACGGCATTTGTCGTCTGTTGGCTTCGATTTATAAAGCACTCAATTGTCTACCTTTCGGATCATACCCCATGTTTGAACACGCCGAATTGCAAGCAACATTGGATGAAGATAGGATACTTCTAATCAAGTTTATCAAGTCAATATCATAAACTAATTATTTTATATATCTGCCACAACCTTACAGAACAAACTGCCACAGCCAATTGTTAAACCGTTTTAAACCTATAGGAAAAGTCCAAAAACGTGAAAAAATGAATACCACATGAATTGAAGGAAAGACAGATGGAAAACAGAAAAAAACACTGGCCGCTAAAAATGGATTATCCTAAACGGAAAAAATCATTGGTTTTTTCGGGACAAACATCAACATCGACCGCAAAACCAGATTGTTTCGGCAAAGGGGATAAAAAAATGTGTGGTATACTTCTAAAACCTGGTGAAACTGTTAATACCAATCGCTACAGACAACGCAAAATCCATTTGAACCATGAATTGATCGAAAAAATAGACCAAAAGCTATGGCAAAGGGAGCTGCAACCCTACCCGCCATACTCACCAGACTTGGTCCCTTCTGACTACCATTTGTTTTCATCGAGGGGCCCACGTATTGACTGAGCAGCATTTTGATTCCTACGAAGAAGTCTAAAATTGAATATATGATAGTTTACTTCAAAAAACGAACATTGCTACTGGACTGTTAAACACAAATTTCCAGAAAGGTGGTCATGAGGTGTAGAAAGCAATTGTCAATACGTCGAATAAATTATTTCCATTTTCCCATTCAAACAAATGAATGCTGGTCAATTCAGCTATAACTTTTCATCCATAGTGCAGTGATTAGAAAAGCAGATGTAAAAACAAACTAGATGATGTAATAATGTTTACAACGTTCTTCAAGGCTGTGGCAGTAGAATGCATGATATATTAAATAATTAGTTTATGAACTTGACTTGGTAAAATATTACTGAGCTTACTGAATAGGCACGATTGTTATAACCATCGACAAGATAGTCTTAAATCGAGAGCCATGACTTGTTCTACCGTGTTGAATGAGGGTCAGGCCTTTTCGTGATCGATGATTTAATTTGATCGCTTTTCACGCAACGTATATTGGTTCGATTCTAAATCCTGCACATAGGATGTAAAAGTTTCTTAGCCGTTCAACATAAACTGCTTTGCATCTTAGCCTTAGCAGCACATCGCAAACTGTTGTGCGCTGTCGAGCCAAAGATTAAACGTAACAGAATAATTATTATATATAAGATTTAATGATCCTGAAAAGGATCCTTCATCATTCCATCATATGTAGTTTGTGGGAAATATGATGACCATCGCAATACAACAGAATATTGCGACATATTTCAAACTGTTGTAATCGAGCTTCGCCATCTGTTTTGTTTTTCTTCTTCAATGGATCCACTGCATTGTGTAGTCTTAGATATATTTCTACGCTGCGTATAATCAGACTGTACAAACAGCAGCAAATAAACAAGTGCTGATAATGGAATAACACAAGTCATCGATGAATTCATTCGCTTATCTGTGTTCGCTCTGCCGAATTACGGAATGCATATCTCCTCACACGTTCCGAAGCGAAGTGGCGGCTTATTTCATTTTCCACCCGATTGTGCGATGTTTCATCATTTTTCTTTCCAGAAAAATAAGATTAGAAATTCTGAAAATCTCCGTTTTCTTTCGAAGAAATAATGATCCAATCGAATTTCGACTCTTGGTCGTCCCGCTTCAGCAACCGTGGCGAAGGTCTTCAAAATTGGGGAATAGTCATAGTCAATGCTTCAATTGACCCTATTTTTTTCTACGCATATGAGGTAATTTTTGTTCCTACCGCTCCAACCGATGATGTGTGACGGAATCGATCGGCGATGATGCGTTTCCGAGTTAGTATAGGAGGTTAAGGGCAATGGCCCGCATTGATTGAAATTGGGTAAATGAGCCCTGCATTCTGAATGCATTCGAAACTGGCACAAGAGTTATTTATCAAAGAGTGATAGTTATCTATTCTTTTTAGTAGAAATGAAAGGAATATAGTATAAGTTGTATACATTCGCGATCGCGAACGAAAGAACTAGTTCTTTTGGTAGAACTATCAAGTTCTGAATGGTTCTTCAAATCTAACGGTTTCGCCCATCTCTATTATACGCTATGGACAAACGTTTTGGAGGTGAAACTGAGTGAAAGATTTTAGCTTACATTATTATCAAGGATAGTAGATAGCAGTCGAATTGAACAAGTACATCGTGTTCCAATCTATTTTACAGTAATTATTACTTATAGGCTTAAAACCAATGGAGATATGTTGCATCGATATTCAGTGAACCTGTCGTATTTTAGCACAAAGGTTTATGAGCTGTTCGTACCAAGAAAGAGGTAATTTAAATTCGTCATCTTCGCATTCAAAAATTTGATTGTTTTTCAAACAAAATATTGTTCCACTAAAATGAACGAGTCTACTTTAAACAGAATACTCAAAGAAACAGTTCTGTTTGTGGTTCTTATGGTCTCGTTAGTCCCGCCTTTGATTGATTGTGTAAATGTGTAATGACGCGAGTATTTATATTCATTTCGCTCTGTTTGTGATTTCGCATTCTGTGGCACCGTTCGTGCCGAAAAAGTGTCCACAGTTATTTAACGATATTAAGAGCATACAGTGTTGGTGATTCCCGATAATTTGACAGAAGCTGCTCGATATTTATCTATATTGTATATAACATTTTCAATCCGGTACAATATGCTACAAGAACTCGTATCTCTCAATGCATGAATCGTAAGAGAAAATTTCTACATTTCTTCTCTTCACTTTATACTCTGAGTATTTCACGGCCCTTGAAAAAATTACAGTGTGGTAATGAACGGTGCTGTGTGGAATTTACCAAGAGAGAATCGCAGATTGACAGTTATCGCAGAAAATCGAATCGATGATTCGACTTGATGATTCTCATACTAGGATGCAATATTTCAAAACCCTTGTGTGGAGCATTTACAGACATTTTCATAGACAAAACCTATTGCTTTAGAGAGAATCCCCACAGCAGCGTGCTAACCTTTGATTCTCAAACAGATTATCGGAAGAAATTCGCTATCGCACTGGTGTCTATTCTATGTTAAATGAACCACGCCGGTTTTTTGTTGCTGCGATGATATCCGCCTTTCTTTGATGGTACTGATTGAATCGTGTGAAGAGTTGCTACACGGAAAAGCCAGCGATCGCAAAACAACTAAAATATTAGTTGTTTTTCTGATTTTGATTGGTTAAAATTTGGTACAACTAATCGACTGTTGTTTTAACTAATCTGTCATTTTTGATTTATCGTGCTGGCAGCTTAGCAACGACACCCAACAAGTAATGAAACGTTTCAGTTGAGCAATGCCAAACACCCTGAGCGAACAATGAAACGTTTCAATGAGATGTCACTCGTGCAATTGAGCAAAGACACAATCCCAGCAAAATTACTTGTATGCATGAAAGCAAAAAAATGTCTCAGTTGTTTCAACCAATTATTCAGTTATTTGAACTTAAAACGCCAATTGCAATAAATATTTCTTACTGTTAGCCTCTTCGGGGGCAGCTAATCGTTCACTGCTTGAACAACGAAATTTCACCTAATTAACTGCTTATATCTTTATCACTAAACTCACAAAGGATATGGAAATGAACCAAAAGATTACAATTCTCAAAAGGGAACTCACCAGAAAAATGGTCACAGGGAATTAGGAAATTTTTCCTTCACTTGCTGAATGGCTTGCTGGTAAACCTAATGCTACAGATACACTTTCAAGTAAATACAAAAATAGTACCACTTAACTTTAGCAGCAAAATTTTAAGCGTTAAGCGTTTGTAATAACATTTACATGAACTGTCCAAGATACATTACTCGCAGATGAAATTAAAACATTTATACTATAGGAATATTTACTGGAAAACTTGTTTTAAAATTCTTCTGCATACTTTCACTTACATGAAACGGCCACTACGTAACTGACACAAATGACATTCATTTGCCAATGAAAATTTTCAATATGAAACGCTTCTGGTGAAATGAAGAGGTCTTTTGTTCTGCGTTTTGCTGTCTTCGTTCTCCGCCAAGTGACAGCATTTGAATACAACAATTTCGGTTACCTGAATGGTTATGTCAAAATCAACAGATATGTTAGTTAAATCAACAACATTTTAGTTGAAACAACCAGGGCGTGAAACAACAATTGCAATATTGTAATTTTGTGATCTGCGAGTTCTCCGTGTAGTGAGCGTTCTTTGATACGATGGAAGCCATCCTTGGCAGCATATATAACGATGTCGTTTAGGGGTTTCAATTTACTTTACGTTTAGACTTGTCAATGAATAACATGCTTAGCGGTTTATGTTGAACTGATAAGTGGCATAAACGTAAAAACGAATTTCGCCCGTCATCCATATCACAGGGTGATTCAATCTTGGATCAATCCAGCGGTTTATAGTTTCCTTCATTTGGAAGACGTAAATCTGCTGTGAACGGTAGGTATACTACACCAATCATGTCCGATTTCGATTCCGATAATCCAAAACTTTCCTGGCCAAGCATTATTATACAAAAGGGTCAGGGATTGCAAATTATTAAAATGTTGGAACTGCAAGACGAATAGAAATTGTATGAAACCTTGAAATTATTACTTTCAATCTAAACGTGTGATCATCGATTAGGCATTCCATGAGATGCAGAAGTGAGTTCATCTTAAAAGTTTTTGTCACTATTTATGGTACTTCCCGAAACGGTATTCAGAGACCAGCATAACCAAAATTAGTTCGTATGTTCATGAATTCTACATAAAATTTTTGGGTACCTTCCGGAATCGAAAATCGAATACTGATAAAACTGAAATAAGTTCATTTAGGGGTTAGCCAAATTTTGTGCTAGGGCAGATAACCGTTTTTATTATTTTTACGTTTCGTCTTTGACTCATCAGTGCAGAGCAGTTCAAATTGAACTGCTTAGTGCTAAACTCGGCAGTTCAATTTGAACCGCTAAGCAGACGTAAAGTTTCTGCTATTTACAGAACACTTTTTGTTTTGCAACGGAGTGCAATGTCTTTTCTGTCGTGCCGAACGAAAACGTGTAAGTTCATTTGGTCATCGACTCTCAAAATCTGCGAACCCGATAAACCCAATAAATTTAAAGCTTGCTTCAGATAGAATTGGAACAAAGACAATTGCCTGTATTTCAGTTATTTATTATTGAATTCTAGATCTTTTTTTATACAAACGTAGAGTTTTCTTCATACTTTTACGAAAAAATACTGATAAAATTATTCGTTACGGTTTCGAAGGATTTCTTGAATTTTTCCTGTAACACGGCTCATTAGGCGGCACACACCTTCTTCGTCCAACGTTTTAGCTATCTTATTCAACCAGATCGTCATTGATGTCTTTGACAACCTTTCCCTTTGCCTTGAGTCTCCTCTTCATGATTGCCCAGTATTTCTCAATAGGGCGTAACTGGGGGCAGTTGGGTGGGTTATGGGTTTTCGGAACAAACTGGACCCCTTTCTCTGCATACCATTCTTGAACGACTTTGCTATAATGACAGCTTGCCAAATCTGGCCAAAACATTGCGGGATGGTCGTGGGATCGAATGAACGGTAAAATTCGCTTTTAGAGACACTATTTTTGGTATAGTTCCGATGTCATTGTCTTATTTGTAACGAAAACTTTCGTTTTTTGCCACAGCTGCAAATGCCCTGCCAAATCATAAATTTTCTTGAAAATTTGTCGGAAAAAACAAATTTAAATTTGGCTGGAACATCCCCCCGAGCCGTTGCCAAGTAAAATTTTTGACCTGGGATTTGCTCGAAGTCAGCCTTGACATAGGGTTCATCGTACATCAGAAGACACCCGTCGAACTTGGTCAGCACCTGGTCATATAGTTTCCGAGCACGAATTTTGACCACACTATTCCGTTTTATGGTCCGATTTGGCTGTTTACTAGCTGACTTGAATTCTTCCCGGAGTCGAGTTCTCCTCACGGTTTTATGGGCAGCACCGAATTCTCTGGCCAAATCACGGTCCGACAGATTAGGATTCCTCTTAATCGTCTGCAAAATCTTACCACGCAGTTTCCGGTCGACAGTTCCACTCCGACGATTGGTTTGAGGCTTCCGAATCGTCGTCAATGTTTCCTTATACCGTTTGACAGTTTCTCTTTGTTTACTTTTTCTTTCACGATTTACCGAACAGATTTTATATTTGACGCTTTACTCTTCGCAAAACTTTCAAGGAAAAACTACAAGCTTTTGATTTATATTGGAAGCTTTAGAGAATTTGCAATAATGGCTTCGTAATAATCAAAAGAGAAAGTAAACAAAGAGAGGCTCTCATTTGCAGTTAGGCCCTTTTGTCGTGGGACTATCGAATTTTTCCCTTCTTTCGGCTTTCATGTTGATTGTTTACAAAGTACAGTCGATTTGCGGAATGTCAAAAATCATACGTGAAGCTGACGGAATTCCCGACACGTGGGCGCCAAGAACTTCCAAATCCGTCCACCAGGAGCGCCTCAATATGAGCAAAAGTTTGTTCCAATTCTAAATGAAGCAAACTTTATGTAAAATTTCTACACTAATCACCCTGTATCTCCTGAACTGGAAGTCGTATCTGATTGAAAACCGTTCTGTTTTTATGGGACCTTAAGACCTTCAATTTGAATGTTAGCTGGACGAAATCGGTTGAGTCATCTACGAGCAAAACGAGTGACATTATTTTAATTTCATTACATATATCATCCTGTAGCTCCGGAACCAGAAGTCGGATCCAAAAGAAATCAGATACCTGAATTCTGAAAAAAAGAATCGAAGGTTACCATTTCTCCATCGTTGACAATTATTTCCACAAGAAAAATTCCGAACAAATCGGTTGCCTTTCGTTTGGCGAACGGCGCACAAAGTAAATCTGCCACTTGCTTGTGTGCCCTTCCCTACAGCGCTAACGTTTCGCACCGAGTCGCGGTACCCATGAAGTTGGGCGTTGTATGTATTAGTGACGACACTTATTCGGATTGAAAATCGATTTTATAACATCAAATTAATGTAGGGAATGAGGGAATCCAATTAACTCTTTGCTTGATTAAATGTGGGGATGCTTGAAACGTTTAGCAACTAAATGATTTGACTGTAACTGCGTGTTGTAACACTATCATTCATGGCCCTTAGAACTGTCGATTTGTGTATGTATTCTCTCCGTTGTGTTCATACTTTGATGAATTTTCCGCACTTGTTTGAAGCGAAAACCGCACTGCGAACGATGAAGATAGTGGATCAACTGATCAAAACAGCGATTCGGAGCATTCGACTCGAATGCTGGTTTTATTTGCACTCGTTTGGTGCGAATTTCACACTGCGAAAAGTGCACAAATTATTCAACAATATTGGCACTAAACTGATGATTTGAACTTTTCGTTTCCTGTTTTTTTAATGCAAACGACCGCTGGCTTTACGAACGACCTGCAACACATCTGCTCACAGTGCCGATTGATTCTAAACTGAACTTATTTTGGTTAAGAGCTTTCTTTTCATGTGATTTCGTTTGTAGCTTTTTCGCAAATGGGCGGTCCCAACGGCCACAAAAATAACAAACATATAGAATTTTGAGGTTGATTACCTTATTTCGGATTAGGATTTTTCATTTTTCGGGCAGATTTTTTTTTACTGCCGTTCACGAACTATTTTACTCGCACGCAAACGACCAGCAGTTGAATGATGTAAGTGCGGGGTTCATTTCAGGCTGTTCCGAACATTTTTCTCAAAATCGAAGGTCTTATTTGAACTCGTTTGGTGCGAAAAGTGCACAAAGCTCATCAGGTTATTCCAGATGTGCTCTAAACTTTTGATAACATTTAGAGCCATTAGAACGGCTGATTTTGTATCATGTTCCCCATCGTTGTCCACTTTTCGTTATCTTTTTCTCCAATGCAAACGAGCAGCAGCTCTTGTTTGGAGCGAAACTAGCACTGCGAACGCCCAACAGCAGATATTCTGACAGATGAACTAGGGTAACAGAGGTATTTTGACCCACTTTAGGATTGATTTTATTTTGGCCCACTTACTAAAAATTTCCACCAAATGTTGTAATATCTTTAAAAATCCCGTCCGCAATAGGTAATTTAATGTGATTAGCTTCAAATTGATGCAACATGGGTTACCTAAAATCGGTTAAATCCATAAAGTTTGTTAGGTGGGCCAAAATATATGAAGTGGCCAAAATACCTCTGTTACCCTAGTTTTTTTTTCTGAGTCTAGGCTTAAGGAACAAAGCCTCATGTGAGTCATTGACTGAAACACCTATTAAATAATGCCGGGTGTAGTTTCACTGTCTTGGCGTAGATGGCAGCCTGCGTACTCGATGTGTCTCCGTTCATGGATTATTATAGACTGAAGACAAGAAACGTACAACAGGGCCTGTTCATAGATTCGGTTGATTTTGATGTTTTGTGTTTGGACCTATTTCTTCACTATTTAAACAATGTTTACGTAAAGCTTGCTTCATTTAGAATCGGAATAAACTTTTGCTCATATAGTGGCGCTCAACTACATTACTATTACACTGGGGAATCTAGGTTTATTTTATTTATGGTGAAGCGCTATGTTTTTGCTATACGGATATATTATATAATTTTCTTTGCACCTACGCCTACATCAGCATCTCACACCATTAGAAAAATTCAATAATGAATTGAAAATATTGCACAGTTTTCATAAAATATTCAAATTATGCGACTAAGAATTTCTTCTAAGATCGCATCAGCAGCATTATCGTTATTTTACGACATTGAGACAAACTTTTGTTTTATGACTTTTGCTAACCCTAGAATAGTTTTAGTATGACATCTGGATAATTCTTGGAACATACTCTTGAGAAGACTTGAAACGCATCTCCAATAAAGATCTTCATGAATAACAATCAAGCTTTTTAGCATGATTTAACAGAGAAATAACATAAACAAATGCATTTTTTTGTTACTCAATGTATAAAGGATCTTTGAAAATAGCCTAAATTTAATAACGATGTGTCAAATCGACATCACAGAACACAGCAATTTCATTATCGTTCTATTCTCATTGATTTAAACTTCTATGAGGATTCTTCTAGTGTTACGAAATAATGTTTCTGGTCTCAATTGAATGCATAATAGACGAAATCCGTTTTTTCGAGTTTTAGAAACAGTAATTCTACTTGAATATTAGCAAATACACATGATTGTAAACTCTGTTTCGTCTTGTGTCCATTTTATTGCAACAGATTTGGAAATACAAGACTGCACACAAGAGAATAGATCGCTTTATTCCGAACTTAATCATTTTTTTTTCGCATTTTCGGGGCTACTGACAATGGATCGGGATACTTTTCCAGTGTTTGTTTATTTCTATAATTGCGGTTATTGACAAATAACCAGCGATGCCAGATAGTAGTAGTGTCATTTCCGTAGATTGGCATTTTTCTCGGAAGCTCTCACGGTAAAAAGCTTTTTTTTTTTGCTCGCCAGACAAAACTAGTTTCCGTAGTTCTCCGTTGATAAATTGTAATTTCCGTAGATTTCCGTAGAAAAACTCCAATTTACGTAGATTTTGTCTACGGATCCGTAGATCCGTAGAAAATGTTCGAATCCGTAGATCTACGGAGATTTCCGTAGATCTGACATCGCTGCAAATAACGCATACCCAGTGAAATTTGTAGACCCGTATCGGTCCGATCATCGGCCCGATTATCGGACCGATTGAGCACGATATGGGGCCGATCGTAGCGCTTCGATCGGCCCGTCATCGGACAATTCTGCACCATTTGCATCAACCGCGTCGACCTAAGAAAGCTTTATTTTTACATTATGTATCGCTAGAGAAACAGAGCGGAGGAAAATCAAACTAGGCATTTTCGGGCCGCCGTCTCCCCGATTGTGTGTGAAGGAGTGTTAAACCAAAGATAAATAATAAAGACATGTACGTGCTTATAAATATTTTTAAAAAATGTGGTTCGTTCCCGGTACCTTCTGAAATGACCGCACTCACCGCTTGGTGGAGCGCGAGATTGATTGCATTGTTATCATTTCAACCAAAGTGTGCCATAAAATCTCAATATATACAAATGAGCTACCGAATCGAACGAGTTCTCACGGTTTGACATTTGCATTATGGATGTATGATGGGAACTCAGCAGTGCAACCAATTTATCACCATTGGTGCCAGTTTCACGGAGGACCGTAGATGTGCACCAAAAAAAGATCGTGACTGTCATGTCTGGAAATTCGTTTGTGGTTAAACGTTGTTTTGTTTTGATCATAGAGGCTTTACCGTTAAGGTCATTCGCCTCTTAGGGCCAGAAAAACTCTTGCCCTATGTTCGGGGTTGGAAATCCAAACCCCGATATATCGCATGTCTCCTAAGTCCTAAGACATTCGCTCTCTGCTTTGGTATATCTTCACTCTTTTGTTCTACCGATACACTATGCAAGCTCGAAACGCAATCAAAAGCTTTCTTGCACGATGCGTCCGATGTTCGGATTTACTGGGTAGCAACCAGAACAGTGTTGCCTAAAAAGATTAATTTTATCATTATCAAGGGGTTGCTATATTTGTGGTAACTCACGCAAAATCACTCACAGACACTTTATATTTCGATTTTTCCTCGGAGTGCCGGGTCGTGTCGTCGATTGTATAGTAGTAATGTTATTGCAAAACACGTTTAACTTATGAAATTTCGAGCCGATTGATAGTTAGATTATATAAGTCGATTCACAGCAAAAAAAAGTTATGACAAAAAAATCGAACGCGGTTAGTTTTTATTTTTTTTATAGTGAAAAGTTAGGCATTGTTAATGCTAAAAAATCTGCATGCCAACCTGACATAATATCCGACATGTTTTCCCTTATTTCAGGTGGTCCATACGCTGCGTTCGGAGGCCGCGATGCATCTCGTGGACTAGCGACCTTCTCGGTGACCAGCAACGAGAAAGAAGAATACGACGACCTGAGCGATCTCAGTCCAATGGAAATGGAATCCGTGCGTGAATGGGAAATGCAATTCAAAGGTATTTCGCGCCACTTTGGCACCGATCCGTACGTGACTTTGTTCCCGTTTTTTCTAAAACTAATAATCATTCTAGAAAAATACATTCTGGTTGGACGTTTGCTGAAACCGGGTGAACAGCCAACCAACTATTCCGACGAAGATGAAGATACCCCGAATGAATCCACTCCATCGGTGGCGGAACCGACGACGAAGACGGCGTCGACGACGGCAGACACAGCCACCGGTGATAACAAGTCTAGTAAGCCTGCCGATGTAGCACCACCAGCAGCACCTCCATCACCAAAGCCGGAAAGTAAAACCAGTGAGGACCCATCCAAGGTGGAGGACGTGAAATCCGGTGGTGATGCGAAGTCGAAGGACGAGTGACGCCCTAATGGCAACAGCAACAGATGTAGTAATAGTGTCATCACCAACAATAGCAGCAACAGCAGCAGCAGCAATAGCAGCAAAAACAGTTACGACAACCACAACAACTACGGTAGCGACGACAGTGGTAGGCTCGATAAACTGCCGGAAGAAGCACAACAATTAACGCCGACAACGACGACGAAGACGATGGTCTGCCGGGACATTGACGACAACGCCGACGACGATGACGAGAACGAGGACGATGATAAGAGAAGGATATATGATCAGCATAGCATTTGCGATATGTTTGGATTTTAACACTGGCATGCTGACGGAGGAGGAGGGAGCAAGCGAATCGAAATAGGGCTAATTTTTACTCGGGAGGAAACATTTTCACCTACACAATCAACCTACAGCTTAGCACTGAGCGTATTCATTCTGTGGCATGTTTATGTAAATGCAATTGTTACTAGTTTTTATATTCGATGTGTTCCGAGGAACGTTGATGGTTAAATGTACTAAATAGCGGAGATGAATGAGGGCTGAAATCGGTTCGGCCTACGTTGAAAACTAACAGTTTTTTTTAAATGTTTGCAACAAGCCATTTCCGATTCTTATTTTCAATCGTGTTTTAAACAAAATTTAACTCTCAGATATTTTTTCATGCATTGGTGGCCCGGACCAAAGAAGTAACACATTGGTATAACATTCATTGGTATAAACCTTTTCATCATGATGCAGAATGTACCTGATTCAGAAGTAATCCCCTCCACAAATGTGCTTGTTATTGTTTTTTACCAGTGGCAGTATTTTCTAATGATGTTTCCATTCCTACTAAAAATGCTTCACTTTCGAGAACCCCCTTTCCGTTGATTTCACCAAAATTCCATACACATCTTACGAAACAAGTTTTGCTTGTATCGATCCCAGTCTACTCGTCCAGTACTTATCTTTAATCCAGTCTGGTAAATTGTTGCCTCCCTCATGCATATTATCGGTTAAGTAATTGAAGAACCAAAAACAGAAAAAAAAAACTCATGCTACTATCAACTAAGAGAAAGCAAATCAATAAATGTGTCTTGCAGTACTATGCCATTATATTTCCCGACAAGCGCGCGCGGACTCATACGAATGGAGCACACCTTCAAACACACCCACACACCCACATCCAAAAGTATGATTAAAAGGTGGAGCATCCTGATCCTAATCGTTAGCAAAAAACTTGACGTTTACCCGTCGTACGAGATGTAGGAGATGTTCTCTCCGGAGTTTGAAAAAAAAACAAAAATACAGATGACTACTATTTACAACAAACTAGAACTAATCCTACGATACCAACAATACCTGCAGAGCTCTGGAAGAACACAGGAAAAAAATAAAACGTTTTGTCTACGGACACTGGCATCCAATACGACGGCGAAAACTCGATCGGCATGCATTATTATCCCATACCTACGTATCTACATTTGTTGCTTTGTTGCATTGCAAGTCGTAATCGGAAATCGGTTATTTATTTCATCAGAAATTTGGCTAAGACTAAATTTTATGCATTGAAAAAAAAGAAAGAAATGTGTTGTCGCTTAACCTAACCAACGTCAGATTCCAAAAAAAAAAATAAAGTCAGGTCAAATAGTTTATTGTTTGTGCATTCTAACTCTAACGTGTTAAACTAATCGAAATTGAACAAATTCGGAGGATTGCAAAACTAAATACTACCTTGCAGAGATAAGGGAAGGCTCTAATGTGGTTTAGGAATAGCTAAGTTTTAAGGATGTCATTTGCCGTTTTAAAATGGTTCTAGTGTATAACTTTAGGCAGCGCTGGTTTATTTTTATAATATAAGAAAACAAAATGCAGAAAAAAGAAACTTGATTGCTACTACAGATCCCCCCCACAAACTCGGCTCCGGAATATTCTGCAAATGGAGGCCAGAAATGTTTCATATATAGAGCAAAGTAAAAAAAATGAATATACGTAGCCCCATTTGTCGTGTGATTTAGTACCAGGACAAGGGAATTAAGTGTACTGAAGCTGGATGCGTATCTTCGTGACTGAAACAACTCCGAAAACCTTGTGGCTCTCGATATCTCAGTCACTGTAGTCAGTGCTCTCCAATTGCCCACGCTCAATGGGCAAAGTTAGGAAAGGAGTCGTTTATCAATTCAACAGTGTCAAATACACATTTTGTCACTGTTTTGCTTTTCGTCATTTCTCAATTTATTCGACAATTTGACAATCTTCGCAAGCCGACTTGGTTAACGTAAAGGTCTCCATTCTACGTGTAGTTTCCGTCAATCTGAGTCGAAATGCAATTGAACCCATTTAAGTTGTCCGAAATTTGAGACGAAGTTTATTGCGTTTCCTAGATGGATTCCGCTATAAATTTGAAGAAGTGAAGATGGGCACTGCTTCCAAATCTGGGAAATTCTTAGTGTTAATGGTGGATTTAGAGATTATTTGATAAATTATGATCGAAATTAATTATATTCGTCTATTTGCATTAAACACGATTCAAACGATGAATCAACTTCGGTCGACGTCAAGATTTATTTAATTTTTTTAGCCGAATATTACTCACGTACCCGACGTCAAAATGTTCCCTAAACTTGACGTTGTGTCCCTTCATGTGAATTGCTTAAAATTAAGGAATGTATCAAAAATAAGCTATCCACAAATTTTTCTTTCAAATTATGATAAAAAACGATATTTTATTCAAACTAAAAATTGATCCTTTATTGTACGAGGTTAAACTTGAGCATAATGAAAACCGGATGCAATTTAAGTTAAACCTAAACGAATTTTCGAACTTTGATCGAACGCTTTTCATCAAGTTCCGGACAAGTGTTACATTGCATTTTTTGGACGCTTGATCCTCCTGCATGTTCCCAGCTGCCTTGCCAGTCTTCTTGAAGATCCTCTTCACGATTGCCCAGTAACGTTCGATGGGTCGAATTGATATTTTTCTCAACGAAATGTATACCCTTTTCCGCAAGCCAATTGAGAGTTGTTTTGGCATAGTGAGCCGACGCTAAATCCGGCCAAAACACTCGAGGTGTACTATGCTTCTTATATAAAGGCAGCAATCTCTTCTGGACACACTCAGATCGATAGATTTCTGCATTTATAGTTCCAGTAGTGTAAAAAATGGCTGACTTCAAACCACAGGAACATATTGCTTGCCACACCAGTACCTTTCGACCAAATTTCTCCACTTGAATCGGCCTGTCCGCATCGCTCACATCCTCCCCAACGACGACAGTAAAGTATTGTGGACCTGGAAGGGTTTTTGAGTCCTCCTGAACATAAGTCTCATCGTCCATCAAAACGCATGCATTCGGACGCTGCAAAAAACGCGAATACAATTTCCGGGCCCTTGTTACTGCTCGGTTCTTCTATTCTACACTTTGTTTCGAGATTTTCTGCTTTTTGTAGGTCTTCAGGTGATTTCGCCTCTTGATACGCTGGATTATTCCGACACTCGTTCTTACTTTTTTGGCCAAATCACGTATTGACATTGATTTGTTCTTCATGATTAGAGATAACATTTTCTGGTCCAGTTTCAGGTTGGAAGAACCGAGTTTTCTGCCTTTTCCTGGTAGCTCATCCAAAGAATAGTGTTCCTCAAACTTATTAATGATGGTTTTAACACTGGCATAATGAATTCCAAACCGCTTCACCAATTTACGCATAGTAATACCCTCCCCATTTAGCCATGTGTCTAGAACCTTAATTTTCACTTCCTTTTCAATGCGCGACTTTTTGGAAACGCAGAATTTCAACCGCACAAACAAGTAAACAAACGAAAGCTGACAGCCAAATGCACAGCATGCTGTGATCTGAGCATAAAAGACCATCACAAATACATGCGTACAACACAAATGTATGTGGATAGCTTATTTTCGATACACTCCTTAATGTAGTCGTTCCGAAACCGTTCCAAGCCGGTGATAGTTGGCTGATGCCACGTGTGAATCATTCTTACATGTTGTTTTGTTTTCATCAGGAAACGTATGCCCGGTGAAAAATGAACGGCGACCAATACGTTACCTGATGAAAACAAAACAATATGTAAGAGCGAAGTCAATTGTATGGGTGCGCAATGCTTCTATTTTGGCGCGTACGAATTCGACATTTCTCTCCCCTATGTACGAGATTCGATGCGGAGAGCTGGTCTTTGTTTAAACTAAAAATAAACTCAATTCAACAAATATCGTTATTGTATTTTACCAACACGTATATACTGTTTCGTAATATTAGGACGTTATACTTCGGCAATCATATTTCATTTTTCAGCATTTTTTAGATTTGCCAGACTTTAGACGAAACGAAATGAATCTGGTAATAGCTGCTTGTTGAAATTGAATGCAATAAAAAAAACGTTATCAGGTCGTACGATCATTTCCATTTCAATTTAGTTTCTGATATAATTTTTGTAAACATGACAATTATTATTATTATTTGAATAATGGCTGCACTGCCAATGTCGCTAATCACCAGAGATGCCAGATATTTTCATAAAAAATCTATATTATATCTGTATTCGCTAATAAAATGAAATTACTACAATACAATTATGTTAAAATCTGTTATTCCAATAGATTATGGTTATAGAATGGTCAATTCAATTTCATATCTTCGTAGGTCACAAGAATATTCAACGACGAAATTTAATATGAATTATGATTCCATATACGTATCTAGTTCGAAAATGTTCATTTCATAAGTTGAGATGGATTTCCAAACCCCAATATGCACCGTCAAGTCAGGTTATAGAACTGTCAGTTTCATGATGCCACGACTTGCATGATTATAAGTTCAAATTGGTTGCAAATTATGATATAAATGTATTTCAGTGTTCAAATATCTGCACAAAAAAATTATATTTTAAATTGTGATTCATCCGTTGATTATTAAACGTTTATCTCGTCACTGCAATCAAATACTAATGGATAGCTCAGACGGAAAAGTTTTTTTTAATACCTTCGGTGAAATCTGTATAAATCTGTATTAAAATTATAAAATCTGTACTCTGTATGAAATCTGTATGCGCATGTGAAAATCTGTATAATACAGATACATTTGTATAAATGGCAACTCTGCTAGTCACATCGTGCTTGTGAGAAATTCGGATAGCTGACAGAAATTTTGCAGGCGAAATTACGTCATTCTCTCGTCACCTGACGTCTTGCAAGATCGCTCTTCCTTTTTTTCTGTTCGACTTCAATTCAATATTCGTCAATCATGCATGTACATTCAAAAATGAAAACGAATTTTGAGACCAGATAAATGAAAAGAAAATACTAGTATATTGAACAATCCAATCAGCGTGGTCACCACGAGATAGCGTTATGGTGATTGTTTTGACATATCCCATGTATTTAGAAAATTTTTTGACGAATTTTTCAATTTACTTGAGTTTAAAAGAATGCAGATGGCAAAACCTTACAAATATGGGTAAGAAAAACGATTATTCACGTGTTGTCATCAAATATATGATTTCAAATTGTCTTATACTCTTGACAATCTCGGATGAAATTTGAAATTTTCAGTTCACATACAGATTTGATTTAGATGGTAAAACATGAGTAAATAGACTAGTCATGAAACTTTTGATCAAAATTTATTTATTTCGAATTTGGTATTTCATGTTATGATTTCTTCATAAATATCAATCAAACATACCACGGAAAGTTACTGAATCATAAATGATCGATTTTTTTACCAAATTTTCACACGTTTTTGTATGATAGTATTCGAATCGTAAGAAAAAAAAAAATAAAAACCCTGCATTTTGTTCGAATCTTCAAGCAAAATCTGAAAATTATCACCATCGCTTAGTTCAAAGCTCGCCACTCGGGCAGCGCAGCGATCGCAAAAGAGTTGGTTGGATTCTTCAATTGAGGAATGAAGCTTTGCATATCATGTTTGGTAGTTCAAAAGCTATGTTATTGCCCTTCATTTAAAAACTAAAGGATGGAAAAAATTAAACCAAAGGCGCTGAAAATGAAGAACCTATTCAAAACGGTCTTGACAGTCATGTATGACCAAATCCGACAGAAACAGAACCGTTGATAAACGCTAGGCGAAATTCTCTGCCTAAAACGGTTGATGCATTGTTGCCAGACTCTTGCCGGAATTCTGCCAACAAACCGGCAAACCCTTCTGGCAGGCGCTGCAATCTGCCAGGCACATGCAAGCGGAACACATTCAACTATCATTAATGGGCCTCAACCTTGAACGTAACCAAAACAAATTCCGGATCTCGATATTTGCCTCCATATCATCTTATAAAATAAAAAATTATGCGAAATAAAAGAAAATTAATTTTCTTTTTCAAATGAACATTTCTTGTAACAGATCCTAAAATTCTACAATATAATTGAAATTTTATGAGTTCCCCATAAGAGGCCGTGTGAAATTCAATCGTCATCCAAAGAGAGGTTTAAATAATGAAACTTAGATGGCACATCAGGTAAAATTAGTTTTGCGTTAAATTGCCAATAATTGAGCAGGGCCCATGAAAAGCAAACAAAATAAGAGTAAGAAGCCAGCAGTCTCGTCTTGTCGAATCTCGTACATCACGCTTTGTTTATGTACGAATCTCGTACATTGAAGTAGGAAAAAGAAATGCCATATTTGTGCGCGCCAAATTCCTATACATTTGACATGATATGTTTAATGTGATACCGTGCGATGGCGTTGCTGAACTGGAGATTGATTTCACTCCAAGATGACAGAGTCTGGTCATTTCCTACACACAGAAAAATTCCGGTTAGTTAAAACAAAACCGTTAGTTGCCTATCAAACCGAAAAACAGTTGTTTCAAACCAAGATATCGCAGATTCATACATAATTTGTTCATTTCAAAATAGAATACGGCTGTTCAAACAATTGTCTATTCGTCTTTGACTCATCGGTACAGAGTAGCTCAAATTGAACTGCTTAATGCTAAACTCAACAATTGGAACCGCTAAGCAGACGTAAAGTTTCTGCTATTTGCAGAGCATGTTTTCCAGCACAAATTTTGACTGAACCGTGAAAGAAATGTTTATTGTTTCAGAAAAAAAACAGTTGAATTACTACCACTATCATATCAAAAAAAATCGTTGGAATTATCCGGAATTCCGACAATCTTCTTTCAGCTTCAATCAGAAATGCTTAACATAAAAATTCTTTCCGATCTGCCAACTCTTGCTAATTGTACCATCTCTACACCAGCAGCGCCTCTACATTTCATTTCAATATCAATGTGCCAATTTTCATTGCTTAGTTCTAAGCTCGCCACTAGGGCAGCGTAGTGATCGCAAAAGAGTTGATTGGATTGAGACTGACGAACAGCGATGTCAGATCTACGGAAATCTCCGTAGATCTACGGATTCGAACATCTTCTACGGATCTACGGATCCGTAGGCAATATCTACGGAGATTGGATTTTTTCTACGGAAATCTACGGAAATTTAAATTTATCAACGGAGAACTATGGAAACTAGTCCTGTCTTACGAGCAAAAAAAAAAGCTTTTCACCTCGAGAGCTTCCGAGAAAAATTCCAATCTACGGAAATGACACTACTGCTATCTGGCATCGCTGCTGACGAATTCAATCAGAAGATTAGACACCAGGTAGCGCGATAGTGTTGCATTTTTATTGGACTTGATCCTGAAAATTTCATGCTCTGGCAAGATGGACCGTGAGCGGTCTTAGCCGTCCTTACAGTGACACTACAAAGAAAAAAAATTTCATGCTTTTTTCCGAAAACGACCAATAAGCCGCACCTTTCAACAACCACTCTTAAAAGACATTTCAACGCCAGTTGAAAGAAAAATCCTCTATCGTTTAGATTTCAGATGAAAATTTCATTTCGTTTGGATTGATTGTGTCACATCCGATTCATAAATATCCAATTTATAAAGCTTTCGGATTTTCGACCTAACATGCTGATAACTGTTTGATAAATGAAAAGAACAAAACATTTAAATTTAAAACAATATTTATTTCACCAACGGTTCAATTTGAATAAATTTTTAGTTATATGATTTGCCTTAAAACCGCGCAAATATGGAAGAAGTATGTTTATAGTTTTATCTTGGTTACATTATCCTGTATCTTGCTTTACGTTTGTTAAACGAATAAACATAGTCTTTAGATAAGAGACATTAAATTTACAATATAAGTAAACTTTATACACGTACATTAAACTCATCCATTGTTTGAGCTTTTCTCTATACTCGGTTCCTGTACCGTTCTAAAGTGGCTACGCTTAAGCTTTCGGTTTGATCGGAGGTTAAAATAATAAATATACACGCGAATAAAAGACTAAAGTTTTGAAACAATTTAATAAATTAAGTACACTTGTTTTCTAATTCACACTTCCCGACGGATTGTGATTGATGGCATCTGATTTGTTACATTTCTAAAGTTTTGTGATTAGAATAGAACGTAGGGGGGTTGAACAATAAGACTCAATTGTATCCGGGGGGGAAGAACTGTCAACTAGAAAATTTTCCCCAAACTCTGCGTCCGACGGAACGGATTCCAGCTTCCGGAGGTGAAACTGCTGAGCCGGTTTTTACCGAGCTTCGAACGGGGCTTGCTGTTCTTGGTGGTGGTTCCAGTCGGGCTCGGAGCACCGGAGGAAACACCGGACGAGCTGCCGGACAGCGTCGAAATCGATCCCTTCGAATGGGTAGAAGACATTGGCTGTTGAAACGATGCAAAAGTTTAATAGCTGTTAAAATATTAGAGCTATTAATTATTTTTCCTACCTTCAGATAATTGCGATCCATCGGAGTGATCACTTTAAGGTCCATGCTGTTGGAGCAATTTTGGATCAGCTTCAACACCTGCTGATGGGTGTACCATTTCACGTCGACCCCACACAATTCCACGATGAAATCACCCTCCTTTATGCCACCCAGCTGTTCGAAAAAAGGAAGCATTTTTATTTAGTTTGTTCGCGGAACACAAAACCAAATACTCACATCGGCCAATGAATTTATTTCCACCGTCGAAATCATAACCGGCGCATCGCCTCGTATGTGAAATCCGAAGCTTTCGAAGTTGTCGACGTCGACGCCACAGGTACTACCGTCCGTTCCGGTTTGCAGTCCGTTCAGAGCTGCCACGGCAGCAGCCACATTCGATCGTGAAACGGCATGATGCCCATTCTGGCTCGGACGGTAATTTGATTCCGACGCATTCGATACATTCTTGAAGCACACATCGCACGACCGGACGTCATTGTAGTAGTTGGTTTTATTGCATTGACACTTTTCACGGCTGTCGTCGCTCCTTCCAATGCTACTGCCTCCGCTGCTGCTTCCGCCACTACCGTTCAGAGTGCTGTTATAGCGACGTCGATCCAGTGTCCCTCCGCCGGTCATTGCCATTGTGTTACCCTTCTGTAGCCGGATGCATCGAGGAGCCGTCCAGTGGCGTCGGGCGGAGAATATTGCGATCGGTCCTAGCTTTCGGAATGGATCTTCAATTTTGTACGCCGTGAAATCCGGTCCCGTGAGAGAAATCGTGAATTTAGAGGTAGTATTCAGTGTCACATCAATCAAATCGATGTCCTCATCCTGGAAGCCCGCTCCGTCCAATTCCAAGTCCAGCACTTCCAACTCTTCGGCTGTCTTTTCCAGTGCATAGTTCAGCACCTTGGTGAGCGCAATTTTGTTCTTCAACTCGCGGCACATTCGCTGCAACCTCTGAGCTTCCTCGTGACTAGACAACGATTCGCGAAGGTGGGCTTTCTTCAACATCGCCGGATTCAGGTCACCCTCGAGGGAGCTTTCGTCGAAGATGAAGGTATCTCGGGACTGGGTCAACGTTTGGCTGCCGAATGCACCGATTGCTCCACCGGATGCCTTCAGTTTGGCGCTAGATTTGGAAGGAGTACTCGTTTTCAGTGTAGCCAGTGATGCATCAATCGATTTGGCGGTGTGATAGTGGGCAAGGGCTGAAAGCAAAGGTTGGCATTAAGATGAGAACGGCAAATGCGTCAGTACGTGGGACTTACCTTTGTAGTGTTCAGATTTGAGGGGAACCAGGCCGGCCCAACATTCCGGGAGGTAGGTGTGCGCCTCGTTACTCTGTATTATCCGGTGGATTTCCTGGTACTCGCCCATCAACTGGGTGGCCTCGCCGGAAAGATTGCGGTGGAACTGAAAACACAAAATCGAAACCAAATTTTACGTTGGATGGACATTGATTTCTAAATAAAAACCCGTACTCACCGCACTACAATCGGCATTGGTCGTTTCTTCTAGCTGTAGTAAAAGTTTCTCGTATAGGCACTCCCGTGCCTGGGCCAAAATCAGTGCTACCAGCACTTCCAGGACCTGGAAGATAAATTGATCCAATTCCATCGCATTCCAGAGAAAAAGCAAAAGAAAATACTCACTTGTGGTTTTAAATCCATCGAAGGTGCATTCGTGAACGTGTCGTAGATATGCTTGAACACTCCGGCAGCCCGCAGAAAATTGTCGACCGCCGCATCCAGGCCCTTCTCGGACGAGCGGTCCTGCTTGGCCCCGATCTGCGTGTAGATAGCGGCCAGATTGAACAGGATGCAGGCTTTCTCGAATGCGACCGTACGCTGACACGAGGGTACCCCTGCAGCGAGACCATCGGTTAAGAGTTAAGGAAAAAAAATACCTTCTGGAATTCTTCACTTACCGGTAAGCGAGTCATACCACTCGAAATAAACCCCGAGGCTTCGATCGGGCGGAAAAAATCGTCTCTCGACATAGTACAACAGGTTGTAGTAGCGGAACAATAGCGCCACACCTTGCGTGTCGCGGGTCGGGGTTTTGGCAGCCTAGTATAGAAAGAAAAATTTTAATGTCAATCGCAGTAGGACACGCTTTTCCAAGCGAAGAGTGACGTTTTGCGTTTGCTGTGTAACTGACCTGTCTCGTATCGGTGATATCTGCGATGGCATCCTCGTACACGTTGGAATCTTCGCTGTAATGCTCCAGGATAAAGTCCGAGAATGGTTCCATGAAGCTGACTTCTTTGGTTTCCTTCAGGCCGAGCGGGATCATCGGTATGACGTAGTCCACTCTAGAAAAATAAAAAAAAATATAAGGCAGGTGAGTTTTTTTTCGCTGAAATTGACCAGTAAATTCCGAACGAATGCTCTCTGTACAATGCCTAATCTTATACCGTTTTCGTTTTAAATCCTACACGCGGGCGACTCTGACTCCGAGTAAAACGAACACGTGGTACGCGCCCTAAACAACAACTTATATAAAACAGAAAAAATAAACAAACTCGCATGGTTGCGTTGTGCGACCCGAGAAAAATTTCAGAGCGAAATTACGCGATTGGAGTCTGATCTAGAGCGACCCCAGGTTGCTAAAACAAACTCATCAAAAGTTGTTTTGGCGAGTCTGGGTCAGCTCTCGGGCTGCTCTGATCAATAAGCGAAAACGGTATTATTCTCCAAGTATTATTAATAGAATTTTAACGCAAGTATGAACGTCCTCATACCTCAACTGTACATTTTATCAGTATAGAATATGAAATTTAGTGTAGCAGTAACAGTTCGGCTGAAAAGTTCCTATCGTTTAATAGAAACACACATTTTTTTTGCCAAAGTTCGTTTTTATTATTCAATATAGTTGCCATCAGAGGCGATACAGCGATTATAGCGATCTTCCAACTTTTCGATACCATTTTTGTAGTACGATTTGCCTCAAAATAGGCCTCAGTTTCAGCGATTACCTCTTCATTGCTTCTAAATTTTTTACCATCGAGCATTCTCTTGAGGTCTGAGAACAGGAAAAAGTCACTGGGGGCCAAATCTGGAGAATACGGTGGATGAGGGAGCAATTCGAAGCCCAATTCGTTCAATTTCAGCATGGTTTTCATCGACTTGTGACACGGTGCATTCTTGATGAAACAAAACTTTTTTCTTCTTCAAATGAGGCCGTTTTTTTGAAATTTCGTCCTTCAAACGCTCTAATAACGCTATATAATAGTCACTGTTGATGGTTTTTCCCTTTTCAAGGTAGTCGATGAAAATTATACCATGCGAATCCCAAAATACAGACGCCATAACCTTACCGGCCGATTGTTGAGTCTTTCCACGCTTTGGGTTCGGTTCATCGCGTGCAGTCCACTCAGCTGACTGTCGATTGGAGTGAAGTGATGGAGCCATGTTTCGTCCATTGTTATATATCGACGAAAAAAATCGGTTTTATTTCGCTATAACAGCTCCAAACACCGCTCAGAATCATCAATTCGTTGTTGTTTTTGATCGATTGTGAGCTCACGCGGCACCCATTTTGCACAAAGCTTTCTCATATCCAAATATTCGTGAATAATATGTCCAACACGTTCCTTTGATATCTTTAGGGTGTCAGCTATCTCGATCAACTTCACTTTACGGTCATTGAAAATCATTTTGTGGATTTTTTTCACGTTTTCATCGGTAACAGCCTCTTTTGGACGTCCACTGCGTTCATCGTCTTCGGTGCTCATATGACCAGTACGAAATTTTGCAAACAACTTACGAATTGTTGCTTCGCCCAGGCAGAGTCTGGATAACACTCATCAAGCCATTTTTTGGTATCGGCGGCACTTTTTTTCATCAAAAAGTAGTGTTCCATCAACACGAAATTTCTTTTTTTTTTTTTTTTAATTTTTTTCACAATAACAAAAGTAGCTTCACTCGGTCGTCAAATGGTGAGATAACTAAGTCCTCACAAGTCCCTATCTCATGCCTCCCCGAGCGTCTATGATGACATTTGGTCAATAGAACGGCGTCGACTGGGTGCTATCGCCTTCTGCGTTAGTAGTAGAATGAGAGGGTGCGAAATGGATTGTAGGTTGAAGCCCATCCTAAAGTGCAGTGTTTATCATAGTATATTACAACATATAATTGTGTTTGATTATTACATCATGTATTATTATTATTATTTTTATTAGAAGAGCGTAACTTACACTGCGATATTACCTGTTATATTGTATCATAGCATATTATTTCATATATTATCGTCTTACACTATTTTATGTTATTATATACTATGTTGTATGGTATTATACTGCATTGCATTATATCATATTATATTGTATTATATTGTATTATATTTTATTATATTATATAATATTATATTATATTGTATTCTATTGTATTGTGTTATATTGTATTGCATTATGTTGTATTATATTATATTATATTATAGGGTTTATTATTAGTAGTACTACGTACCTCTGCGCAAAATATAAATTTGTTTTCCTTATAAGTTATCATTTTTAAAGTAACTTTCAACTAAATGTCAAGGTCGTCACAAGCTGAGCTTCATGCCTACACGTGTGTCTGTGGTGACAAATGGTCGATGGAATGCGTTGATGGCAGAATGAGAGGATGAGAAATGACATATAAATTCAAGTAATATAATATCATAGCATATCGCAACATATCATTTTATTCATTCTATTATTTATTATATAATTCATTGTACTATATTATATTGTTTTTTTTTCATTATTATATTTATTGTTATTATTATTAATTTGTCATCAATAATAATAACATATATTATTTTTATAGATGTGGATATTATTATTATTATTGTTAGAAGAGAAATATTCTACTTCCTGCAGTATTGCCAAGATAAGAGCATAACTTACACTACATTAACTGTTATTTTATATCATTGTATTATATTATATTAAATTAAAATATATTATATTATGTTATGTTATATTATATTATTTTGTAATCTATTATATCATTTTATGTTATATTAATTTCATTACACTATGTTTCATTGTATTTATCAATATAAAACATTTTGCACGGAGGCGTAAAGGGGAGGGAGCATCAGGGCATCGGACGAATTGATGACTGGACGAGGGATTGTGGATAGCCAGCCCAAGTCACTTGAAGGAAACTTGTTTCCTTCTGAAGGTTTGAAATGAGTCTGACGCGCCCTTCTCAAACAAACCATCAGGCGGGTTCAAGCATGTATAGCGATATGCTTCATCCATGCACTGGATATTATGGTTGGAAGAGCATCTTTTATTCCCGCGGAATACGAGTAAGTGACTCTACTTACGTATCCGCCCAACCCTTTTTGTTCGCTTTTCGGTAACAGCTATAGTAAGAAGGTGAGTGGATGAGTCATATCGGGGCTACTGTAAGTCTACCCGCATCCACTGGCAAGTCCTTGAACTGATGGTGGCTTCACTTCACATCACATCACATCAATAACAAAAGTAGCTTCACTCAAAATGCAATGTCTCACAAACTAATAATCAGACAGCTGTCAAATTTATACACGTATCTTTTGAAGGTTGGTACTAACTGAAAATGGTATGGATTTAATTCTAGTGGCGCCCTCTCATAGAAACGATACGAACTTTTCAGCCGATCTGTTATATGTTGTATCAAGTAGACGCACAGACTTTAAAAATGTTTTTCCCACAATCCTCGTTTTTGAAGCTTCAGTACTACTGCACTGAACTTCACAACTACTGCACCGAACATTATGAAATTTTGAACATTATTTCTAAAGTAGAATTTCAAAATAATATTGTAAGTACAAAATAGTTCGGTCCGTTTTCAAAAGAAGACACTGGCTGTTATGAATATTAGTGAATATTGAACAGTAACAGCTGATGTGAATAGTTTCAAGAGATTAGACATCTGTCAGTTTTTGGCATTAAAAATGCCTTACTCTTCACTATACGGGGCCGGGTGTCAATTAAAAGTTTCAAAAATAGCCGCGTAACCTTTTTGTGTCATAATTTTGATCGTTAATAACTCGGTCATTTGTTGATGGATTGTTATAATTTAACAACCAATCGATTCGGAAACTTTTAACTTAAACATGTATGTTGACGTCGTTTCAGTATTTCAATAGCATACTATTGAAAAAATGGTTGGAGTCGACCTATGTTTTCATCCACCAATCCCTGTTGTACAAAATGACGTCAACTTCTTGTTCGGCATAGGAGGCTTTGCGTCATGCATAAAAAACACCGCATCGTTCTGCGTAGTATGAAGAGAAATCTATAAATATAGGCTGCACAATATCTCTTTGCCTAGTTGATGTTTGACTGCGGATGAAAAAAGTAGCTCGTCCAGTGAGCTGATGACTGGATTGTATATGCGTTCACTTGCTGGATTGTCGCTTTTGCATTATGTGTTGGTGAAATTTCCTGCTGTCTGCACAACACTGCTTCGTGTTCGCTTGAATATCTTATATATCATCTAGCTATTGAAGAACCGAATCAGCGTGGTTATCGGTTCTTTTGAAATATCCCATGTATTTAGCAAATTGTTGGTCGATTTTGCCATTAAAAATGCCTTACACTTCGCTTCCCGAGGCTGGGTGTCAAATTAAAACATGCAAAACTAATCGCGTAACATTTTTCTGCCATAATTTTGAACGCTCATACCTCAGTCATTTGTTGATGGATTCATATAATTCAACAACCAATCGATTCGGAAACATTTAACTTGAACTTATGAGATAACGTCATTTGAATATTTCAATTGCATTCCATTGAAAAATTTATTTGAATTGAGTATTTTTTTTGGTTCTCTGGTAACTATCAGGCTAATTTAGTATTAACGGCAATAGATCTAATTCGCATCTAATTTGCAGCGCTTGTTCCTCGATGATTTGTTAATGGATTTTCCTCATTTAAATGATTTCAAAGCTTCAATATTGTAAGCTTAAAAATGTTTTAATTTGTCAACGGATCGGTTTGCATACTTAAATCTCAATTTCCATACGAACAAAACGGTGGCGCGAAAATGGATTCAGTATAAAGTTGTGTTATGATGATAATCATAGATACTTCTTCTTCATTATATGTGACTGAACAAGTTGTTGTCCCATCAGGAATTAAACGCTTCAAAAGATTCAAAATTAAATTCTGAAACTTATCTAAAAGCGGCCTCCTCGGTTTGATAGTATAAATGAGTTCCACAGGCTCACATATACAGTACAATTAGATGCAATATCATATAGTATCAAAGATAAACTAAAGGTAAGTTTACTTGCGATTTTACATGATCAAAATTGAATATAATTAATTATCAAGAAAGAATCTAATTGTCAATTTTATCATTCGCTAACAATCTAAGCGCCTCAACTAGAGCAAGTTTGTAATTAGTCAATTGAAAAAGTTTTTAGTTTAGTGTATCATCATCATTATCATCTTTATTTTTGTATTTATTATGAAGACCCTAGAAACGTTCCATTTTTAATGTTATTGTGCTCGGTCGTGTCTTGAATACAACCCTCTGATTTTTTTTTCTAAAAACCATCTTGGTTTTCACTGTCTCAACTATGAGTAATTTTGTGTTAACTAAGCAACATTTGCTGGAAGTTAAAGTTCTCTGTTTTAATTGGAAAAAAGTACAGCTGAAGCACATCAAATGCTTGTGGATGTTTGTGTTGATAATGCTACAACTGATAAATTATGTAGGAAATAAGTTCAAGAATGAAGATTTCAGCATTGAAGACAGACCTCGCTCTGGGTAACCCAAAAAAAAAATCGAAGACAAACAGTTGGAGTCATTACTCGGTGAAGATCCGTGTCAAACGTAAGAAAAGCTTGCAGAATTATTGAAAGTGACTCAACAAGCAGTTTCTGTAAGTTTAAAAGCCAAGGAAATGATTTAAAAAAAGGCAGTTTGGTGCCTTATGAACTGAGACCGAGAGACATCGAAAGGCTTCAAACTTGGATCACTATATAGCGGTGCCAATTAGAAAATCGAGAAAAAATACACGTCGAAATGTGGCCAGGTTTTGAACCTTTACAGCTTAGTCAATTATTAATATATTTTCAATTATATATGATTGAAACTTTGATTAATAGCGAGCAGTGCCCTATTTTGTCAGCTAAAAGTCTAACACTGCTGGCTTACTGGATTTCCCTTACCAAGACGATAGTTTTGACGGAGTAAGCGATCTATCAGCTGGGAAGCACCGCTCTGATTGGTCAATTGAGGCAAAAGCGAAGCTTTAAGGAAGTACGCGAATCTATAATATAAGCGAAATTATAGCCAACGTTTCAGTATCACGTGTAACATGTCAGAGGAAGGTAGCTGCTAGACAATGGGCCGTATGAATAAAACGTAGCATGCTTGAATTTCGGTAGTAAATGCTACGTGTGGATCACATTCCTGTCAAAACATGCTACAAACTGTAGTATTTACTACAAATTTTTGGTAGGTAGCACTAAAGGTTGCTACTCGTGTGTTTGCTGATAAAGTGAAGTACAGAAATTAAAAAAATTAGAGGGTTGTATTCAAGACACGACCGAGCACAATAACATTAAAAATGGAACGTTTCTAGGGTCCTAATAATTAATACAAAAATAAAGATGATAATGATGATGATACACTAAACTACCAACTTATTCAATTGACTAATTACAAACTTGCTCTAGTTTAAGCGCTTAGATTGTTAGCGAATGATAAAATTGACAATTAGATTCTTTCTTGATAATTGATTCTATTCAATTTTGGTCTCTTTCCACAAATTTTTACATTGTAGTTTTGAATAACGTCCTTTAACTAGAAGTCAATTATGATGAATTCAAAGTTACTTGAAAGCTCAATTTTACATGCAAACAACCTAAAGATTTGAACCTGAACAAATAAAACTATTTTATTTTATGATAATAATTTTCGAGAAACGTACAAACTTATTAATTTTATAAACAGTTAATCGATCCAAGAGAACATTTTATATATTTTAACGAAAAATGTTGTGTTTCGGAGTATACACTCAGTAATAGTGTAATTTTATTAATCCTTCTTCAAAATCGTCGATAATCTTCGGAAAGTGTCGGTAAATAATATGGCAACAATACGAGGAAGAAAACATGTGAAACAATCCGCAAAAAATATTTAGTTACTTACATTGATTTCCGCTTTGGCATATTAGGAATATACGGAATGGATACGCAACAAAATTCCGAAATTTGGTTCATGTTGTAACTTGATGTTATTAACACATGAATGAACATTGTCATAGTTACAACGCGTGTAGTCATCAGACGCTTATTGTTTTGAAGCAAATAATAATAAAACTGAAACTGGCGGTTAACCAAATTCTACTAGAGTTCCTATTCAAACAATACATGCAAAATCGCAGTTAAGCTTACCTTGAGTTTATCTTTGAAACTATACGATATTGCATCTAATTGTACTGTATATGTGAGCCTGTGGAACTCATTTATACTACTAAACCGAGGAGGCCGCTCTTAGATAAGTTTCAGAATTGAATTTTGAATCATTTGAAGCGTTTAATTCCTGGTGGGACAACAACTTGTTCAGTCACATTTGTTCGTATGGAAATTGAGATTTAAGTATGCAAACCGATCCGTTGGCAAATTAAAACATTTTTAAGTTTACAATATTGAAGCTTTGGAATCATTTAAATTAGGAAAATCCATTAACAAATCTTCGAGGAACAAGCGCTGCAAATTAGATCCGAAAAATCAATCGCCGATAATTCTAAATTGGCCTGATAGTTACCAGAGAACCAAAATAAAATACTCAATTCAAACCAATTTTTCAATGGGATGCAATTGAAATATTCGAATGTCGTTATCTCATAATAGGCATTTTTAATGGTAAAATCGACCAAAAATTTGCTAAATACATGGGATATTTCGAAAGAATCGGTAAACACGCTGATTCGGTTCTTCAATATCTAGATGATATATAAGATACTCAAGCGAAGACGGTGTTGCGCTGACAAATTTCACCAACGCCTAATGCAAAAGCGACAATCCACCAAGTGAACGAATATACAATCCAGTCATCAGCTCACTGGACGAGGTACTTGTTTCATTCACAGTCAAACAGCAACTAGGCAAAGAAATATTGTGCAGCCTATATTTATAGATTTCTCTTCATACTACGCAGAACGATGCGGTGTTTTTTTATGCACGACGCAAAGCCTGAAGACATAGGTCGATTTCAACCATTTTTTCAATAGTATGCTATTGAAATACTGAAACGACATCGTCATACATGTTTAAGTTAAAAGATTCCGAATCGATTGGTTGTTAAATTATAACAATCCATCAACAAATGACCGAGTTATTAACGTTCAAAATTATGACACAAAAAGGTTACGCGACTATTTTTGAAACTTTTAATTGACACCCGGCCCCATATAATGAAGAGTAAGACATTTTTAATGCCAAAAGTGGCATTTTTACAGATGTAAGTACGTTTCTTGCTTTGTGCATGCTTATGCCTGCTTTTCCGGCTCTGTGTCGATACGGTATGCAACAAATTCTTAAATTCGAAAGTAGCATTAACTACATGTTCGAACTTGTTTTTTATTCATACCAAACCGCGTTATACTCTGTGGACTTTGTTTTTGAGGAGATACTGCAAACAACAGACTTTACTACGTTTTATTCATACGGCCCAATAAGACACGAAGCGCTATAAAATGATAAATTTTAAGTTTTAACTGGTTTGCTTTGATCTTGTGTCGTGCGAGTTTGGATGAAATCAAAGACATCAAGATATCCAGCTCTCACATTTCCCGAACAAATCTTTGGCAACATCCTTTTTTGCGAGCATGGAGTCCTCAGGCGATATGTTGAATGAGACGCCGTGCGATGGCGTTGCTGAACTGAAGATTGATTTCGCTCCAAGATGACAGTTTCTGATGAAATGCTTTATTATGTGGTTTGCAAGTATCCCAGGGTAAATTTTTAGTGCTCAAGATTAATTTCTATTTTAAATAGAATGAACTCGATTAATTATCGAAATCGCAGAAAGATAGCAATGCCCATAGGTATAATTGCATATATTTGGGCTATTGATATAAACACGAATGCAGGCAAACATAGTCTGGGTAAGCGTGTTCGATGTTGGTTCTTAATACATTAAGGTATATTTTTACGTCGGGACACATACCGCGTAAAAAAACATGTAACGCCGAGAATCCGCATAAAAAACCGCGTAGCTTCCGAAATTCTCGTAAAAAAGCCGCGTAACAAACGCATATAAACAACCGCGTGTAATAGATCAATCGAATGAGACTTACGTGCAATCGCGAATTTTAAATCAAAAGGCGATTCATTGAACTGTTTGGTTCCAGATATCGATCATTAGAAATTTCGGTTGCCTTGTTCCACATCAATAGCTCGAACAACCACATGGGGCTGATCTTTGTTTTTTTTTTGGAAAATAAAATAATTTTTTTTTGAAAAATAATTGGGAATTTTGAAATTTCCGAAATCGATTTTTTTATGCCAAATGTATTTAAATACTAGAAAAATTTTTTCGATGTCAAACATCTCAGAAATGCATGAAACGATGCAGTATATCAAAAAATAAAAGAAAAACAGCATATGAAATATGTATCCTGAAACCAGAAAGGGCCTGGCTAAGATTTTATGCTTTTCAAGTATCCAAAAGGTAAACCCATTTAAAAAAGTGATTGCATAACCTTTCTATATGAGAAAGGCAAAAAAATATTATTACTATTAACATTATCTCTACATAACTGCAAACACTGACGGACATTCAAACAATACAGAAGAAAGTAAGAAACAGGAGCACACAATATACATTAGCACAAGAACAGATATACGACGATGACAAAAACTACATCTAAAACTATAAGACACAACCACGAACATGCTAGGATAATTTTATATAATCTATTTGAATCAGCACAAAAAGCAGTGATCAAGAGGCATCATAGCCTAAGAACGTATGTCTGTTTTTTAGGAAGATCCGTAATTCCCGAAGTATTAGTAATTCCCGAAGTACTAAGTAATTTTTTTGCTACTATTATTTTGGTGTCATCCTTGGTGTTAGTTTATAAGTTTATGATAGGACTGAATAGATGACTGAACAACCAACTAAAATTTCAAAAAAATAAATTTAATCCACATTGCAAGATGTATTACAATCTAAAAATCTAATCTAAGTGAGCGATATTTTTTTTGAATTTTTCGTTTGAGGTTATGCAAAACAAATCCCATGGGTTTTACACGCCAAACTGACAGCATGCCGTAAGGTCAAACAATAATCAGCCATCAAATAACGAACCTATACAGCTTTTTGTGAAATGCTCACCTATTGAGATATGCAAATTCTCGGAAGCCCGGCCGGGGACTTTACGATGATCGGTACCGATTAACCGGTTACATAACCCACTGTAACGAAATTTGCGCAGCAAAGGAGCAACATTCCACTCTGACAATTGCCCTCCGGCTGGAACGAACGGAAATCAATGTTGTGGAATGGAACTTGTCCGGCGGATAGGGGGGTTGGTGGGGAAATAAGGCAGTGCTTTCGGTTCGACAGGGGCACTCCCAATAGGGTCAGTTTGAAGAATTTCGCATCTTGTCTCGTGTTTTTTCCCCACCTCAAGTCTTGTTTCGATTGATTGATTACGTCTTGCGGTGTCAAAGTCGTTGCGGACAGAATCAACAAATGGCTACAGACAGTGTGACGATGGATTATTTGAAACTTCTTTGGAGGTCAAGGGGGCCTTATTTTACCTGTTCTGTTTATTTGGTTTGGTTTGGTTTGGTTTGGTTTAGAGTACCGAATGACAATTGTGCGGCGAAGGGTGAGAAGCAAAATTCGTTGAATTGGCATCGTGATTTACCTTGAAAGAGATGTTTTTGTTTTGTAACAAAAAAAAAATAAGAAAAACTCATGACTCATGACTGTGGAAGAATTTCGAACGTTTATTTTTCAATAATCATTGCGATGAGCAATCATCACCTAATCCATGTGCGGATAATCACTCAAACTGATCAACTGCCAACGACGTAGTTGTTATTCGAGTGCTCCTTCTGCCGAACAAGGAACTTGTAGCCGCAGGAATGAGCTCACAAGTTTAAGGGGCAGGATTTTATCATCCACCAGAAAATTATATACCTTCCTATTAACCATCTCGAGTGGAGCCCGCTTCTTTTTTTTTGTTATAGGCTGATCGATCAACGAGAATTCGGATGAGATCATCAAAAATCGAAGTTCAGGTGCGGATGAGAATGGAAACAGTTTTGTGTTACTGCTGAAGTGTAGGGTAATCTACTGAAATTTGCGAGCCTCTTTGTGTTTAGCGCTAGTCATACAGATTATACGCAAGCTTAACTTTTAATTCTGAATCGTTGAGTAACCGTCTTGGCAAAATATAGCGTCTTATTCTGAAATGTAGTATATCGATTTGGCTACGGAATTGGCTGAGAATCTTGGAATTCTAAATTTGACAAATGTTAGTTATTGACGAGATCGTTTGCAAACGTATTACTATAGGATGTAATGATAAAAAGTCGACGCACTTTTTGCATCGTGAGTTAAAAATATAGCTCACCCTTCATTTCGAAGATGTTTGTGTGTAGCATCAACTCAACTGCTTGATTTCGACATTTACTCTTCAGTTTTGAAAATGAGATCGCAACAAAAGAAGTATTAACTTTTTGCTTGTGCATTACGAAAACCCGAACTACTCGCGCCCGCCAAGTTGGCAAAATTGTTTGAATGTGCCCTAACCAATCATCTATCACCAGCGTAAAAATACTGTTCGGAGAACGTTGGTCGACAGTCAGGAAGAATGAATCCGGGGGGAAACGTCGAAATGAGCGGCCAGCTGTTTCACTGGAACGCCATCCTCTCCGATCTGGATGTCATAAGTATACTGGGAGCACAGAAAACAGGCATCCAAGTAGAGATTTCAACGTGTGTAAGAAGTTTTAAAAAGCAATCACCAAGTAACAATTCTCCTGTAGAGGCACTTCGAGCAGCCCAGCAGTCGTTTATGGGCACTTGTGACGAGTAAAACAACGTTTGATCATAATTTACCAATTGATCTCAAAATACAACCATAAAAACAAAGAATTTCCCAGATAAGAAAACAGTACCCAGCCTCACTTCTTCGAATTTGATATTTACCACGAAAAGTTGCTGAATCATTATTAATCGATTTTTTCTACCAAATTTTCACACGTTTTTCTATGTTAGTATTCGATTCATAAGAAAAAAAAAGCCCGGATTTGTTTTAGAATCTTCAAGCAAAATCTGAAAAATATCACCATAGCTTAGTTCAAAGCTCGTCACTTGAGCAGCGCAGCGATTGCTGAAGAGATGGCCGGAATCTTCAATCGACGAATCCAGCCAACACTTCTCCGATTGCTACTCTGATCAAGCGGCGAGCTTAGAACTAAGTAATGATGATATTTTCAGATTTTGCATGAAGATTTGCTAAATTTGCTAGTTTTTACATTTTTTCTCGCTAATTGTACAAAAAAAACATGTTGAACTTAGGCAGAAAAATTGTTTTTGTACTGAGGTATATTCTAATTCATTGTGCCAAAACTCAAGTTTATTTAGTGTGGAACATTATGCTTGGATCAATACCATTTTTCAAATGTCCGATAATCTTATTTGTATTACAGACAATTTTGCCCCAGAATATCTTTGGAGACCAGAACTACTATAAGCAGCCCTTACACGTGACAATATTATTGTCAATTCAAAGTATTGTCAATACCGTCAATCCAATTGACTTGGTAACTGGAGTCCGCATTTTTCGAGAAAATCAAGCGTTTGGAGCTTCAAATATTGCAAATGAATATTAAAATATAGAGATAAGAGATTATTGCACATATTTAACAGTTTCTCTCTGGAGAGAAAGTATTGTTGGATTGATGAGCAGTTTTGATTTTTTTGACAATATTTTCGTCAATCCAATGAAGTTTCCATTACACGATCAAAAGTATTGTCAATACTCCTTGTATTGACAATAATATTGTCTCGTGTAAGGGCAGCTATAGATACGAGCACCAACATGCAACAATCAGTGTGAATCGTTTTCTGCCAACACTGCACAGAATACAGCTTTCACTGAAAACTGGAAATTATTGAAAGGGTAAATGAAAGAAAGAACACACTACTGTTTCGCTCATGTCGTTGACAGGACATGGATCTCGTTCTTATAATTTGCGAGCGGAGCTGGAAGTGACGTTTATTTCTCGTCGTTTTCATCTATTTTGAAACAATGAAAATGTCTTTTTAGCATTGGTAGCTACATTCCATCTAGCGGATTTTGTTTTCTACTCGGAACGGTTAATATTACAACTTCTGCCCAATAATAGCCCTGAATCAGATTTAAACGGCTGAAAGCAAAAATCGGATAAGTGCAACTTAGTTTGGGAAACCCGTTTAAGTATTTTTGAATGCAAAAATCGGATAAAAACTTTGAGAGCAAAAACCGGACATGGATTTTACAATGCGAGAATCGTTTAAAAACATCTTTTCTGCAAGAACCGGACAAAATAACTTTGAATGCAAAAACCGGATAAATACATTCGTTTTGGAAAAACCGGCTGAGTTTTTGTCCGGTTTTTGCATTCAAAGTTTTTATCCGATTTTTGCATTCAAAAATCCTTTAACGGGTTTTCCAAACTAAGTTGCACTTATCCGGTTTTTGCTTTCAGCCGTTCATTTGTGAACTCCTTCATTATAATAACGTTCAAACGAAAATATGCACGCTTATAAGGAGTGTATCGAAAATAAAAAACGATATTTTATTCAAACTAAAAATAGATCCTTTGTTGTATGAGGTTAAACTTGAGCATAATGAAAATCGGATGGAATTTAAGTTATTACTTCACGAATTTTCGAACTTTTGATCGAACGTTCTTCATCAAGTGACGGACAAGTGTTTCATCGCGTTTTTGGACGCTTGTGCTCATTTTTTTAACTTCTGCATGCTCCCAGCTCTCTCACCAGTCTCCTTGAAGACCCTCTTCACGATTGCCCAGTAACGTTCGATGGGTTGAAACTGAGGGCAATTTGGTGAATTGATATTTTTCTCAAGGGAACTTATACCCTTTTTCGTAAGCCAATTGAGAGTGGTTTTGGCATAGTGAGCCGACGCTAAATCCGGCCAAAGCAGTGGATGTGTACTATGCTTCTTATATAAAGGCAGCAATCTCTTCTGGAGACACTTAGATCGATAGATTTCTGCATTTATAGTTTCGGTAGTGTAAAAAATGGTTGACTTCAAACCACAGGAACATATTGCTTGCCATACCAGTACCTTTGGACCGAATTTCTCCATTTCAACCGACCTGTCCGCATCGCTCACATCCTCCCGAACGACGACAACAGTAAAGTATTGTGGACCTGGAAGGGTTTTGGAGTCCTCCTTTACATAAGTGTCATCGTCCATCAAAACGCATGCATTTGGACACTGCAAAAGACGCGAATACAATTTTCGGGCCCTTGTTGCTGCGCGCTTCTTCTGTTCTACACGTTGTTCCGAGATTTTCTGGTTCTTGTAGGTCTTCAGGTGATTTCGACTCTTGATACGCTGGAGCATTCCAACACTCGTTCCTGCTTTTTTGGCGAAATCTCGTATTGACATTGATTTGTTCTTCACGATTAGAGATACCACTTTCTGGTCCAGTTTCGGGTTTGAAGAACCGGGTTTTCTGTCTCTTCCTGGTAGTACATCCAAAGAATATACTTCCGCAAACATATTAATGATGGTTTTAACACTGGCATGATGAATTCCAAACCGCTTCACCAATTTTCGCATAGTAATACCCTCCCCATGTAGCCATGTGTCCAGAACCTTAATTTTCACTTTTTCTGGTTGGCGTCACCTCACTTGAGATGACGCCGAATTGATAGCACAGCAACTAAGGCTATATTGCCAGTTAATTTTCGTTTATAGTCCAATGGACTTTCTTTTCGCTTGACTACAAGCGAAAATCTCGCTGTGTGGCTGCGTCGAATCGTCAAAGTACGGCTCAAAAATTCTTTCTTTCTTGCGAAAAACTCGAATTTTCTCCGGACTAACACGATGCAAAGTGCTCACCCGTTGAGAGTTTCACCGGATGTCCACTTCCTTTTCAATACGCGACATTTTGAAAACGCAGAATTTCAATCGCACGAACAAATAAACAAACGAAAGCTGACAGCCAAACGCACAGCATGCTGTGATCTGAGCATATAAAAAACCACCACAAATACATGCGTACAACACAAATATATGTGGATAATTTACTTTCAATACACTCCTTAAGTTACTCAGAGTTTGATTAGTAGTTATTCAGTTTCGAATCGAACATGGAAACGTCGAAAATTGAGTAGTTACCATCAATGATTATAAGCAGTGATCTTTATTTGGAGCATGCTCGAACTAGCGAATATCCAATATTCCAATTAACGAAAACCACCTATATTGAGAAAACGGAAGAATCTTGGTAAATCACTACAACCGGCATGATAAACTTAGAAGTATGATTCTTTTCTTAGTTTCATTGATCATACGCAGTTGTCCTCTACCGGTAATTGGATTTGATGCTCTGACAGGATTGCAGTGATCAAATGAAATTTTCTCGCCTTCGCTAGTTGAAGTTAGTTAAACTTTTAAATTTGAAGGATTGAAAAATAGTTCTTGGTTGCTTAGAATTTAATTTCAAACTATAAACAGAAACCTGTTTTATGACAAAAATGCTTCCGTTCTTGTCACAGACTGACAAAACATGGATTGCATTTAGGGTACTGAAATAATATTCGTCCCGTACAAGACAAATATAAATTAAGGCGAACAGAGTTGTTCGCACGTCCGTTGTTCTTTGAATTTTCACATGAAAACTAAAAGTTTTGTGTTTTTGAATATAGAATCGATAAAATGAGACGCTAGCACATTAACACATTAATAGTTTCGTTTGACGATGACTAATTGAAATATTTATTAGAAAATATCCAGACATAAAGCTTGAGCGCCCTCATCAGGATATTAGCAATTTTTTTCAAAGACATGGTTCCCAGATAAATCATTGTTTTAGTCTTCGGAATTATTGAATTTTTCGTAAACTGCCATTATTTATGTTGTTGAATTTTTTTAACTATCCGGAATTTTTTCCAGATAAATAGATGTGTCTCATTATCGAACGAAACATAAGCTTGGTCCACCAACAACAAAAAAAAATCGGGAAGCACTCAATTAGTCGAACAATAATTTCATCATCACAGCAAGCCGTGTCGTTTGTCAAGCGGTAAATTGAAGTGTAGAGAACCAATCACGTGGTAAGGCTAGTAATCATCTTCATTGTGAAAGAAAATACGGCAATTTTCTGCGGCGGCATCATCATCATCGATCCCCCCCGTCCCGGCGATCTGGTCGCAACGTGGCGAACGTTAAACGATCGTGACTTGTTGAAGCATGTTTTGTTATTGTTTATGTAAATTCCACTATTGGCAAGGATCACTGCTGCAAACGAGCGTAATCAGTCGGTCGGGGTGCTTCATTGCAAAACTGACTGCTTCTGTGCGAGAGTGTGTCTCTCTGTTTGCGGTTCTACCTGGCTGCAGGCAACCCCGATCAGGTATGCGAATCTACTCGATCACGTTTTCCGTTCGTTTTTTTTCCAGAAGCATGTGCCAGCCAATCTCTTGACTATATTTAATAGATCAATTTCAACACACCGTACCGATCACCGTACGACTGGGGACTTACCAACCACACACATGATCGAGATGATGGCTAATTTGGTCTCCGGTTGCAAACACGTGCACGGAGAACCCCACTCATCATAAAATTGCATTTTTTTATTTGGCGGTTTCATCTAAAATAGCATTAGTGTTAAACGGTTGACAGTGCTGTCAGTGTTAAAACAGTCTGACGTTTGACGTTAGCCTGATTCTGTACCTGGTGAAAAATCTTGATACAAATGAATGGCGAGATTTCACTTCCTTGAGGAAACAAACAAATAACAGTCTCTATCGATCGGACAAGTTAATCAAAGTAGTCATAATCTGCATCGTTGCTAAGTTGTCAGCTTGATGAATAAAAACATAACAGCTTATGTCGTTTTCGTTTTTAAATTGCACTACACCGGTGTAGGTAAGGTGGCACTGAAATCGTTCGTTTTTGCCAATTGCACTACACCAGTGCTACACTTTTTCTGCACCGACACCACTGGTGTAGCACTCATCAAAAGTATGGTGTAGCTCTGTGCAATGGAATCGTTTATGGTAGTCCATGGTTACTGTTTATGTTTTCGTCATTTTTGTTCGTTTATTCATGCCTCAGTGTAGCACTACACCGGTGTAGTGCAAATTAAAAACGAAAACGCCATTAGTAAATATAACAATCGTTGAGTTGTACCAAATTTTAATTAATCAAATTCAGAAAAACAAATAATAATTTAGTTGTTTTGTGAATGTGGGCTTTTCCCGTCTAGGAGTGGATAGGTTAGGAAATGTTAAATGATCGCGTAGATCCAAGTGTTTAGAATTGACAGGTGAAGCGATATATGAGAGATTCTACCACGAGAATGTTGCAAGTTTGCAATTACAACTTTGTGAGAGCTACAGTTCGTATCTTTAAATTCACAATACCCAACGTTTTTTTAGTATTTGCTCTTGTTTCAGGTATTTACATCAAAACAAATCAAGACGGATAAATCTGCTGATTGATTAACAACATTAACATAGACTTCAAAGTCTTACTAATCCAATCTGTTTACTACAAATAGATCGGAGGGAAAAGAAAACACAAACAAGATTCAACTTACCCTTCGCCCTGATAAATCTCCATCGACGAGTTCAGCTCCGAAAGCTGTTCCTTCAGCAGTTGCAGGTTGGAATTGACGAAGCTAAGTTCCAGCGCCACCGTGTCCTTCAACTTTTTGTTGGTGGTCGCTTTGAACAGGTTCTCCGCTCCCGCCCGGAGCCGCAGTTCCTTGTTGATTTCCTGATTCAGCTTGCAGCGACGACTCTGGAGTTTCCCACGGCAGGTGGCAGCCCGCGGGTCGGATCCCTGGAAGAACACAATTGAAAGTTATTTGTTACTGACTGTTTGTTTTGTTGTTCATCATTCCGAATGTCGAACGAAACTTCCTGAATGATGGCAGGATTCCTGTCGAACTATAAAAATTGCGATCAGTTGAATATTTGGAATGATTTCAAACCCGTTTGCATAATTAAAGCAGAAACCAATCTACGCTCCGAACGAAAATAGGGGGCGCAGTTCTACCTTGAAGTGTAGCACATAAAAAGACACTCTCAGTTCCAACATCAACTGCGCGTCCAGCTGCCATTAATTGCTGCCGTTTAACAAGTATGTCTATTTAGAAGTTGTTTTCGCTGTTGACTTGCATTTGGCAATCGCTGAAGTATGAAATGGTATTACGAGAAAAAAATGAGAAGAGAAGTAAGAAAAAAAAGTACAAACAACGACCACCGGTTTTCCAGCTCTCCTTGGAGCGGATCGGTGGTGCTAGCGAACCCCCGTTCTTTCAGCAGTCACTCACTCGGTTTAGTACTCGTACTACACAACAACAACAACAACAACAGCAGTTGATGGCTGCTTTTGATGAATGTGGTATGTTGGACTGACATTCTTTCTTCCATGTTCAACAGGTTCGGATTTAGCCACATGCGTTCCAAAAAGAGATGGAAAAAAGCATGATGATGACGGTGGCAGACAGAAGGCAAAACTTAAAACCAATAAGAAAAAAAAATGCCGATGCGGTATTGAGCCATTTCTATGCTCATGAATCATGGATCGATCGAACATTCCTTCACGAGGTTCGGTGGCGGTTTTCAATGGAAACGGCGATGAGATCGGAGGTTCTGGTAGTAAATAGCACAGCTATTTTTGCGACTTGTACGGCTTTACTACTTCCAAACTCGAAACGCGTGCTGCCGTTCTAACCGAGGTTAGCTGACCGACAATCTCGCACAAAAGGACCCCCGCTCCACGACCAAACGGTCTGCCAATTTAGCAGTAGACAATTATCTGCCTGTCGGTAGAAGTTATTACTTTTTTGGTTGTGGGTTTAAGCCGTTTGCTCTTGGAAAATCTGAAACGAACTCAAATTAAATAATTCGAAAAATAAATGCTTATGAAATTGAGTTCTGTGAAGTCGAAGGTTCGAACTAGAGATGATCGAGTAAGCATTTTTTCAAACCCGAACTCGACCCATACCCGATCGAAATAAACTTGTAACCGTACCCGAGATTAATTTTTCTTCCAAACCCGAACCCGATCCGTATCCGATAAAAAAAATAAAAGTTTTTACCCGTACCCGACCCGAACCCGAAAAAAAATTCTTAACCCGAACCCGACCTGTACCCGTTGAAAATGTAAAAATCGATACCCGTACTCGACCCGAACCCAATAAACATATCTTTGTATGTTCCTGAACCCGACCAATACCCGTCGGGTCGGGTACAAATATAAGAAACCCGACCATCTCTGTTTCGAATCTACGGTACATTACATTCCTTTTATAGAATTTTGCCTTTATGTTTCAACAGACCTCGCAAACGATTCTTAGCGTACAAAATCATCTACGATCCTACTTAAACTAAGCATACTTTCAGCATAACCCAAAACAGTTCATATGGCTATGAATTAACACATCGACTAAATTGTAATAGTTTTGAGCTCAATGACGGTTCGAATTTTAAAAAAATTCATCACCCTGTAATTCCCGAATTGGCAAGTCGAGATCGGATAAAATTTGTCAATTTTGTATGTTGCTATAAGTCTTGAAATTGGATTCTTTTGTTTATGAAATTCGATGTGGTCTTCTTTGAGAAAAGGATTGAGCTGTTCTCGAAACTTTTGGTACCGATATTCGGAAATCGGTGTAGTCAAAGTCAGTTAAATTCACATAAGAGATTGTAAAAATTTCATTTCATTTTCATCTTTGAGGAATCGTAGTACATTCCAAATAAAATTTTGGGTTACATTCCGGGATCGAAAACCGATATCTGGTAAAACATAAAACATAAATTTGATCATCGACTATTAAAATCTGCAAACCCGATAAACCCGATTAATTTATGTGAAATTAAAATTTATACGCTATTCACCCTGTATCTCCGGAACCAGAACTAGGATCTGATTAAAAACAAGAAGTTTTTAAAGAAACTTAACACATCTCATTTGAATCTTATATGAGAAAATTGAGTGAAATTTTATGTCATACACATTTTCTGAAATCGACGAACTAATTCGAATGGCATGTGAGTGTAAGAAGTTATGTTCTTTCATAGCTGTAAACAGTTCAAATCAATATAAATATAAAATTTTTCCGGATTCAGAAATACTGCCATTTTTCTAATACATATGTTCTCTTTGACCGATTATGTTGCCAAAATCGGGCCATGCTAAAATCGAAATCATGCAAAATGACATGTATATGGATGCTTAGAAACAATTGCATATACTATTGCATAATCGTGTTTCGCTTTGCTCCCAACCATCGCATTATCATACTGCTGGCATAGTAAGGAAAGTTGCGTGATCAAAAATTTCGACATTTTCGTTAAAAATGGAAGTATTTTAACAACATATTTTGATTACAAGGACTATTATGACAGATATTGCCAATCAACTGAAAATTTTTAGATAAAATTTTGTATAACTCAAAAAGTAAACATCCGAAATCAAAAACATTCAATAGCGTTCAGGTTGCCGTGGGGACCTTTTATTAGCGACTAGCTTGAATAAAATCGGCCCAGCCATCGTTGAAATCACGACCTCTTTGTTAAGAGTTTACTTTTTTGATTTTGTTCACGCATTTTACCCCTTTACTCCAGAACCCCAAGTCGGATCCAGATATAATTCGATAGGAAAGCATTGGGCTTTCATTTGAATTTAATTGGTTAAGCGGTTTCTGAGAAAATTGAGAAGTTTCATGCACAGGCTTTAGGATTAATATATCTTTCATTTGAATCTAAGTTTGTGAGAATTCGGACAACCAACTCCGAGAAAAGCACATACACACACACCTACAAACTGACATTAGCTAAACTCGCAGAACTGATTCGAATGGTTGCATAACTTTTATATACATAAGAAAGGCAAACAGGTTCCAGCTCACTGCACAAAATGTCATGAAACGGGTTCAGTACACTGTCTTTTAGGTGCTGTACACAGTTTTTCAAGGGCATATTAAAATCGTGTTTCACTTTACTTCCAAACATCGGTTTAGCATGAAACGCTCAAACGTATTTTACTGAGATACCCAGATAAAAATATTTACATCTATTTTCATGCACATATTTGGAGCAGGAAATTGAATGTAAAGTTAATCCTCAGGTCTTTACTTTTCAATATACTTTAAAAGCAAAACTAACAGTAAACCAAAATATGTTGTATAATTCATTGAAAAATAAAGTCATTCAAATTTACTTTTACATCCATGATGGTTTTCAATTTTTTTTATTCAATTGGTGTCTATTTTAAAGTATCATTGTGTAATATGATGTCAATCTCCTTCAAACTTGGACGGATTTCAACAAACTATGGCTTGTTTGAAAGGTATTACAATGAGATTTATAAATTTTGGAATCTGTTTTGTTTTTGAGTTCAACTGTAACAGGTATTGTCAAAAAATTGCGAATTAACACATAAAACTTGGTACAACTTTAAAAGTGAAGAACGGATTTTATTCCTTCAGCATAAACAATTTTCTCTGTTTGATTCGAACCAAAATTTTGGTCTAGTCAAATGAACAAATTCTTTGTTTCGGATGATTTTGTTGATGAAATAAACTAACTATTTATTACATGTGAACCAAAGTTGAGTTGATTTTATCGACCATGTCTACGTTGATTAAATCCTGCTATACGTTTATATCGAGAAAAAGTTTGGTTCAATTTATCTATGATCGAATTTGTATTATGATAAAACTAACTTTACTGTTTAATTGAACCAGACAAGTTTTATTTCTTATAAACCATAGCAATTTTTTCCCGCGCGAATAAGTCAGAGCATTTTTGCTCCCGCGGATAAAGCGTGTGCGTTTTTTAAGTGAAATTGGTGAAATTGTTTCTACTTCTTTTATTTTTCAGTAATTTTCAAAAATTCAAGCGTTTGTATTGTGATGTTTATGAAAATTTACATTACATAACAGATTTTTTTTACAACAAAATATTTGATGCAGAGATCTTCACCGAACTGATGAAGCACCAAGTCATTGAATACTAATTTAAAGGCCAGGACTTGTGGTATGTGAATGATTAGATCGTCTTGCGTTGCGACAAAAGGGCTGCATGCCTTAAAATTTGGTTATTTCAATAAAAACCTTCATTTTTGTGAATTTGAAAGCGAAATAAAAGTACTATCATAAAATACCATCCGAATTAGTTTGAAAGAAATCATTTTTTTCTTTAAACAAACAAAAATGTTTGACATACAAAATATGCGTTGAAATAACTTCATTTAAGTTCATTAATTTCTACTGAAAAGTTAGTAAATTCGAAGCGCTACAATCATTAACTTTAACTAGAGTTCGTTCAATTCGAACTAATTTTCTAAATTAAATTTACTACCAAATTGTTTGTCGAGAAATTGACAGGAACGCACAAGTAAAATATTTGTTATTTCTGTCGAAATATGGATTGAATCATACTAATCTGTTGAGAAAAATTTATTATCATGTTTTGTAGTTTCAAACAGCAATATTTGCTATATCAAACATGATTTACTTTTGTCACTATTTCAATAAAATAATTCGTTGTGTGAGCCCCAAATTTTGTTATCTCTTATATTTCTCTGCGTGAAAAAAGCTTTAGAATTTAGACTTAAAATTAAAAACTTTGGACTTTAAACCATGAACTGTTTTTGGCCAAAAGGCTTCTGACTTTGGCTTCAATTTTAAAAGATGATGGTTTTGCGCACGTTTGAGAACGACGTATATAGTGTTCAACTCAAAGGGGTTTTTCTCCACCCATGTAGATTTCGTATCCGATGGATATTACAATAATAAATAAATAAATTTCGATTTGTGGCTTTTACAAACTAAAATCAATGATCCTAGCACTCGTAACACATTACAAACTTATGAAATTTTGTTTAACGATTAGTAGCATTTCAGACAGAAGCGTTATAGTGCAAAGTTCAATTTTCAACTGTTCTTCAACAAAAACGGAAAACTACGCAATTTGGCTTTTCAATAGAATATAAATTAACTTTAATACTACCATCCAACCGACTACTGACCCCTCTTTGAAAGAGCAAAAACCGTCAGGTAGCTCGTCCATCAATATTTAAATTTTATTCGACGTCTAAATTTAGCACCATCTAATCAGTATTCAATGCGGTGCTCGCTTGTCACCTTCTGGCGGATGCCAGTTAATTTTAAAACGGATGACAGAAAAATTGTTATAAAATTCTCTCCGGGTAGAACACACGTGGAAAAATGTCCCATCAAACATTTATGATAGTAATTTTATTCGAATATTCGAACGCACCCCAGCCTACTTGGACTGACGGGTCCGGGATTTATTGGAAGCTAAAAATTTCCGAACCTCTCGATCATCAAATCCGTTACTGATCTCGGGAAGCGCGGAATATTTTGCCTTTGAAGCCGCCAAGCCGATCGGTGCGCTCATTAGCGAATGCCTTCCTTTTCCGCGCCGAGCTAATTTTGCTCTCCGCAATCAATTATTAAAATAGGAAGTCTCCGAAAATGGGTCACGGTGAGAGGATTGCGTTTTGTTTTCCTTCCCCAACTCGGAGTTTGTGTGTGTATTCAAATTTTTATAATTAGCTTGGCCCGGATGGACGTGGGTAGAAGAAATGATTGCATAGATAAAAGTCTGACTTGGACTCCAGACTCCAGAGGTCATTAAAACGAATGGGACCTGCATTTGGTTCCCGAGCGGGGAATAGAACCACTTCATTAAGGGTCATTTTTCAAACCGTTGAATGCAAGTTATTTTATTAGTTTTATGGTTCGATAGCTAGTGATAACTTATTCCGCTGCTGACGTGTAACATTCGTATAATCAAACCTATCGCTTCTATCGTTTTTATTTTATAGCCGCTAATCGACCCTAAAAGGGTTCAACAAAACTACTTTACTCAGTCACCCACGCCACCGTCACCATCTTTTCAGTGCTTTTTACCTGCTCATGAAACCACAAACGACAAACAATGCGTTCGTTTGTTGCTGTCCATGCAGATCCATAGCAAGCCATTCTTCGCTTATCAGTAACCACAGTAATTGATTTGTTTTGATGGAAAATGTCACGAAATAGTCGGCCTAACAACAACGTCGGCCTGCTGTTTTCTTGCACCTCAGTAGGCCCGGCAGTGATGCCAGATAGTAGTTGTGTCATTTCCGTAGATTGGCATTTTTGTCGAAAGCTGTCGCGGTGGCAAGCTTTTTTTTGTCATACAAAACTAATTCCCGTTGTTCTTCGTTGATAAATTCAACTTTCGGATCCGTAGATCTATGGAGATTTCCGTAGATCTGACATCGCTGGCGGCCGCTGAACATCGGCTGGAATCGTAACGCGCAATATAACGGCACTAATTGTACCCTCGCTTAGAAACGACTGCGCGCTCGGGACCTGGATATCTACGGTGTATCAGAGAATTATGATGGCCTTGCATTTACTCAGAAGTAACTCCAGGCTAAGTGGTATTCGGTGCCGGCCGGCTGGGGTGGGAATCCGCCTTCCGTGACTTACATTTTTATATGACGGTGTGATGTTGACTTAGGGTAAATCACCGATGAAACCGATCCGAAAGGAGGTATGTTTGTGTCGGCAAGTTGCACGGTGTAACCATGCATAATTTCGCCTTTGTTTAAGAATTTGTCACGCACGAAGTCAAGACAGAGCAGCTGCAGCAGCAGTCGACAGTCATATCGCGCGGCATTCGAGAAATGTGTTTCCAAGACTGTTTGAATAATTTTCTACGATTTCATCAGACAGAGCGAGAGTGGTTAAACAATGCACTTCAGTAGATGATTCCATCGCGAAATGAAGGTTCTTCCTAACTTGTTTTATCCGAGACTGCACTCATTAGCGCAAACAATGTTGCAAAATTTCTACTCATTCAATCGAAATCGAATATTCACCACAGCCGCAATGGTGACAGCAAATGACAAGCGGCACACTCAGCACGCACATCTCGCTCTTCAATTATGAACTGGATGAGTGCCTCGCGGTTCTCCATTTGCTTCATTAAACCTGTCAAATACAGTCAGATGAAGTCACGCATAAATTTGCGATGAATGGAAGTGGAAATTTGTTCGTCAAATCATCCGAATTCCCCGAGACAGCAGCTTAAATTTGTGAAGTCTACATTTCATGATGGCCGCAGCATTTTTTATTACCGAATGTTTGACAGTGCGTCCTGTGAAGTTGGTAGTGTTTCTTAACCAGAAACGCTTCATCGGTAACCGCACCTAAAAAGTTGCTTCTTCCGAGAATACCGTTTACAACCGATGGAGAACCTTATAATTCTCCGAGCAGGTTTTGAGTTTATAGAACGATTTGCCGCTTGGATTCTTGTAAACGTAGCCTGTTCGTGTAAAATTTTAATTTTTTTAAACATTAAGTTTAAATTTATTGTATACTCTGTGATATGTGAAAGTTACAATCAAAAATTCTTATTTGTTAAAGCATTAAGAATGGTTCTTTGTGGAGTAATAACCAATGTAGTTTAATGAAATGTATCATTTTTGTAATTATAATCTGTTGGTACAAAAATGCGAGGTTTTATGCCTATTGGAGAGAGAGAGCTAAAAATTTGGTGATGGTTCGATCCAGTGGGCTTTTCCCTGCTCCAAATAAACATAAACATAAACAAACAAATGGTATGGTTTTGTTGAACATTTCATTTTACAATAGGGTTTAGGTATTCCAAAACCGACCCCTCTCTCAAGGGACTTAAAAATTTTCAATTTTTTTCTAACATGTGAAGGATACAGTAACCAATATTTGAAATCACTCTACATGTCATTCGGGTTCTAATTATTGAAGGTAGGAGAGTGGTTTTCAACGTAAGTAAGCGATTTGGCTATATTGAAAATGATTTTTTTGTTGCTAAGAAGCACTGTTTCAGAAATTTTTCTTTAGCTTCAAAATAAATTACAAGACTAGACCCGTGTTTTGTTCGCCATGCAAAATAGTTTCCTTAGAAAAATTTCAACATACGTAGATTTTTCCGGTTTAGAAAATCTCCGAATCTGTAAATCTACGGAGATTTCCGTAGATCTAACATCGCTGTAACACTGCAAACCGAGCGGATGACAAAGCGAATATTTCTCCCATCCGCTCTGCATGACGGCAGGCGTTAACTGAGCAGAAAAATTTGTCAGACCATATAAAGGGTGATTTTTTAAGTGATGTAGGATTTGGTTTTCCAAAAATAAACACAAAAAAACTGGGGCAATTGATGAAATCTTTATTGGAATCGATAGAACACGCAATTTTGGCACGCTCCAAAATATCGGCCAGAATCCCACGAATAATGCCACCGACCCATAATCCACACCGAACGGTAACTTTTTTGGGATGCATTGATAGGTCTTGCAATGCTTCTGGTTTATCTGCACTCCAGATGCGGTATCCTTTCAACCAGAAATGAGCTTCGTCGCTGAACACAATTTTTTTTACTCCAACTTTGCCAGTTCCTACTGATGTTTAAATTATGGACCAAATCTCGGTTGATTTTCCAGAAGGCCGTAAGAGCAAGTGACAGTTTCTCCTTGTTTACTTTCTCTTCTATTAATTATCAAGCGGTTTACACGTTTATCACTTAACTCTTTGCATAGAATGATGCTCGAAACGTTCGACTTTCAAACAGAACTGTGAAATCCAAGCAAATCTTTTTAAATCACATCACAAAAATCGAAAGAGAGAGTGAACAAAGAGAAACAGTCACTTACTCTTACGGCCTTCTGATAGCAACCGACGCGACTTGAACCGAGAATCATTGGAACGCAAGTACGTCTGTTAATCGACTGAGCCACAGAAGTATGCTCTTACGGCCTTCTGAAAAATCAACCGAGAAATGACGATTCATGACTAAATTAAACACCAAACTGAACAAGTTTGACAATGACACAAGACACGATTCACGCGTGATCTATCAAAAACAGTGTTGCCAAAAAGATACTAGCAAAAAATCATCCAATATTATGAATTTTTAGGTTCTAGCGATAGAAATTTTGACAGGAACGTTTTGCTCACACAGCAATATTAGGTTTTACACGATGACAACACAAATGAACTACCGATGAATCAAGTTCATCTTTGACAGCTTTTGTTTTGTTTTGCGGGTGCAAATTAAAAATTGAAATTTGACGAAAAAGTGCCTGTTGAAAACGTGTTTCACAGTGAAAAGAACTAAAAAGATTGTCCTGTATGCATTTCCAGCATCAAGCAGCAATGTTTGTATAAATCTGTTTAGTGTGAGGCGGCTTGCATTTTTAAAATTCAAACGATGAACCTCTGATAAACATTTAAAACTGTAAACAAACCACCGGCGTCTGTCGAAAAAAGTTCATTCTGTTCATTTTGTGAGGTTATGTCATGTTCGTGTAGAACTTAATTACTTAGTGCAAATTCCATATGCCGTTCACATCAGGGATGCCAGGTTTAATTTTTAAGCAAGTTTCAAACAGTTTCTGGAATTAAACTGAGCAATTCCAGAAATGCTTAGCAGATCATCAGACTCGAGTATATATATTTTTTAGAGTGGCCAATCGATTCCCTACAACTTCTTTTTGAACGCCATTTTTGTACAATTAACGGTTTCCGAGTTACAACGATTTGAAAAAGGCAATTTTTGTGAAATGCAAAAACACACACGCCCTTTTTAAAAATCACTCGTGAGTCGGATTGACCTCTCCATCGGTTCAAAGCTTATGGTTTGCCATACTGAAGCCATGTGCAAAGCTTCATCCAAATCGGAGAAAGTCGATTCTGATTTTGTCAATTTTTCGTCTACTCATTCCTGGAATTGCTCAGGAGTCTAATCAAGTATAAAAGGCGCAATATTTATAGATTTCGTTTTGTGCGAAATTCATTGTTTCATGCATGACGCGGAGCCTCCCTATCATATAGACCGAAGCAGAACTGCTACTGGATGAAATGCGAGCTGTGAAACTACGCTCAAAACCGTCGGCCGTGTTAGAGGAACCAACAGGATGACGTCATTATGGCATGCTGTGATTGGTCAAATTAAAATACTAAAACGACATGGCGATACATGTTAAAGGCAAATGTTTCCGAATGGATTGGAAGGCCAATCAGATAATTCCATCAACAAATGACTGAGTCATAAACGTTCAAAATTATTACAGGAAAAGGTAACGCGGTTAGTTTTGGCTGATTTAATTGCAGCTGGTTGATTACATTGCACTGTTTAGGTTAAATCAATTAAAATGCTATTTAGCATGAATTTAATTTATAGAAGTAACAGGAGTGCAGCATTTTGCTGGTCTCGAACACACAGCAGGAGAATGTTCGCTAGTCAATTTTTCACAACTGATTTTTTGCCATATGAGATCAGTTTCAGTGCCAATCGCTGTCTGGAATTTTCCCCGCGTGAAATAAGACAAAAAATCAACTGAAATCTGAAACTGAAAATCCATCCTAAATTAGCCATGGAGTACCGAATGCCATGTCGATAGTGTGCGTTTAAATATACCGTCAGAAAAAGTCAATCAATCTCTGCTTCATATCAGGAACTTCAAAAGATAGCAAGTTTTTTTTTTTTTATTTGATTGATAGTCGACGAAAGATTCCGATTTCAGCCTCATAATTAGGTTGAGATGATCACACCACCAACGACGATCGTATGATCAAGTTTAAAAGTATATATTTCCTGTAGTGATTTAAATTGATCATTTTCTTCTTCCTTCCCGTAGCGACCGGTCAAAGCGAACCGGTATCTGGAACTTCTTGCATAGCAAACTTACGATCAAGTGTTTCTCCGGTGATACGGCAGATCTTGACCTCCAAACAAAAAAAAACGCCAACCTCCATGTAGATACTCAAATTCCATTTTTTCCATTCCACGCTTAAGTCGTCTCTCACTCAACATTGGCGTAGTGATCAAAACAGACAGAAAGAAAGAAAAAAACTTAAGCTTTCTTCATGCTCCACCCTCTTGTCCGGCCAACCGTCAAACCGACCCGACGAAGCAAACGGCAGGAAGTGCCGATTTCCTTTAACTGTTTCTCTTCTTTATTTCGGCTCAGATATTAATCGGCCTGTCGAAGTATATCAATCTCTCAGAAATGAGGATGCTGATCTTTTCACGTACCTCCCATCATCGATTCGGCGTCTTTTGCCCGCTGACCCAAATCTGGAATTTGTGCGGACGGAGTGGCCTTCGCCTTCGCGGCACCAGCGAAAGGCAGACAGACAAAAGACACAGAAGAAGTCGAGAGAGAAAGAGAGGGAAAGAGGTTATGTCATTTTGATTGCTTCACCGCCATTTCTCCAATTTCCCGTTGGTGAGGCGTGTTTCGAGTGAAATTATGGAAATTAATTCTTGCAATCTGCAACGGAACACCCCATCATCATCATCATCGATTGAGCTTTGATTTGGGGGTTTCCATTTACGAAATTGTTTGTTTTTTCTTCTGCATCAGTGACCAATTTCCCGGAACGGGATCATGGTCAAGCGAAAAATTGTATAGGAAGTTCGAAAGCCAAACCTGTTCCGAAGTTTTTTTTTCTGAAAGAAAATTTATCTGACTATGGAAAATTTCTGTCTGTGGCTGGGTATATAGATATAGACTGAAAATAAGTTACGTAAAGTTGTCACATTCTGTTCGCCCACATAACCCCTGTCATGTTCCATTACCATTCTGTTCTATATCTTCATATCATTATCATATAATTTTATTATAAAACGTTCGTTTGTGACTGCGTTAGATTTGTTTATTTGTTTACTTAGGACCAGGGAAAATTCCACTGGAGTTAGTTTATGTCAAACTTGCTCTCCAACAGGCATAAAACCTCCTTATCTTTTGCATCAACAAATTACAAACATCCAAATGACACCTTTTCTTTATATTTCATTCAATATTATTATTAATACTAATTAGACTGAAACTAATTGAATCTAATTCGACAACAATCTGAGGAACAGTTTCTTAATAACATTACGTGATAGATGGAAGTCAAATGTACTGAAACAGTGATTGAATACGCAGCACATGCTAGTAAAGGGTTCGTTGAATCTGTCATTTGTTCTAGCGCGGAGAATCCGAAGAAAGGAATAGGTGCGAAGATTACGACGATAAATATCCAATTGCAACAGCTTTACGGATTCAGAGCAATCAATGCGTGACTGAAGAAGATCTGCTACAAAAACTGCCTTGCAAACATCGCGGTGGACAGATAATCATTCGAAGTCAAATAGTTTGAATCTGTCTTGATAACTCGAAAGGCTCAAAGGGTTTCTCCATGGAAGACGATGAATTCAATATGCTCCTTGAAATTCAACTACAAGGGCACCCAGATCTTTTACCGATGACCTGCGTTCGAGAATAGTTTGAGCAATATTATAATAAAACTTAACTGAAGATTGTTTACGATTTAAAGCAATGACGAGGCATTCGAAATCATTCTGTTGAAATAACACCAATTTGTCAACTTATCCAACTGTTTCTGTAAGAACTCTGAATCAGTTGTTGATTAGGTAATATGAAATAGATTTAAGTCATCAGTAAAAGATAATTTCATGCGCTTGATCGAAATAAATGTTTCGATCAAGTGTGTGAAGTTATCCTTTGCTGATGACTTGAGATAAAATATAAATATGAACGGTGCAAGATGACTTTCTTGAGTAACTCCAGAGGTAACGGTGAATGGTGAAGTAACACAGTCTCCTATTTTCACTGCTGATGGAAAAAATAGAAAGTCATCAGTCTTAAGATTAAGTACTACAATTGAAAGTGAAAAGTCCAAAATCAAAATTCAAACGTCAATTGTCAGAAGTGAAAAATTAAAACCTTTTAAGTAATTATTCCAAAGTTCAAAATCTTAAGTCTTTAATCTTAATCCCAAGCTCGAGGTCCAAAGTATTAAATCATTAGTCTAAATTGTAAAACCGGTCAGTTAAAAAAATATTATGTCTGAAGTCTAAAACTAACAGTCTGACATCATAATTCAACAGTCCAAAACTAAAAATTTATACACTGAGGTCTTTTTACGCGGCTTTTTACGCGGATTTTCCAAGTTACGCAGTTTTCTTGTTTTGTCTTAGAAATGCATGAAACTTCGAGATCTGGTGTTATCTCGATTTTTTTAAGTCAAATCTTTTAAACTTCAAAAACAAAAATGTTCAGATAACACCAGATCTTGACGTTTAATGCATTTCTAAGATATTTGGCATCAAAAAAAATATTCTTAAGCTACGCGGTTTATTTTTACGCGGATTTCCGGAGTTACGCGGTTTTTTAAGGCGGTACGTATACCCCGCGTAAAAAGAGGCCTCAGTGTAATTTTGTAGTCTAAAATCAAAAGTTTGAAGCCTAAGGGCGAAGCCAGAGAGAAAGCGAAAAGCGACGCGAAGCGAAACTTGACAGATCGCACGGAATCGCGCGGCAAAGCTCCGTCCATTCAAGTTCAGCAGAAAAATGACAAGTATGTCAGAGTGAACTCGATGCGTTGCGACCCAGTAAATCCGAGCATCGGACGCATCGTGCAAGAAAGCTTTTGACTGCGTTTCAAGCTTACATAGTGCATCGATAGAACAAAAGAGTGAAGAAATACCAAAGCAGAGAGCGGATGTCTGATACGCAGAGGATGGGATATATCGGGGTTGGATTTTCAACTTCGAACATAGGGCCAGAGTTTTTCTGGCCCTAAGAGGCGAATGACCTTAAGGTTAAAGCCTCTATGATCGAAACAAAAGAATGTTTAACACTATTTCACACCCTATCGGGAAGACGTCGGCTTGAAAATGCCGTGTTTGATATTCCTTCGCTCTGTTTCTCTAGCGATACATAATGTAACAATAAAGCTTTCTTAGGACGATGCGGTTGATGCAAATGGTGCAGAATTGTCCGATGACGGGCCGATGGAAGCGCTACGATCGGCCCCATATCGTGCTCAATCGGTCCGATAATCGGGCCGATGATCGGACCGATACGGGTCGACAAATTTCATAGGGGAAGCGACTACTGACCGACCGCATCGCACTCATTCTGACATATATGCCATTTTTCTGCTGAACTTGATTGGACGGAGCTTTGCCGCGCGACTCCGTGCGATCTGTCAAGTTTCGCTTCGCGTCGCTTGTCGCTTTCTCTCTGGCTTCACCCTAAGCCTAAAGTTTTGAGGTCTGGAAATAATTTAAAAACTAAAGCGTCAAAAGTTGAGTTTCAGAAGCTTAAAATTAAGACTTGACTTCTAGTCAAAAGTCACAAATGTAAATTCAAAAACAAAGTCAACAGATTAAATTTTGTAGTATAAAATCGAAAATGTAAAATCCAATGTCTTTAGCTTAAAGTCAATTTCAAAATTCGAGTGTCAAAAGTTTAAAAGTCAAGTCTAATAGTTCAAACTATCTAAAATCTAAATTCAAATATGAAGTTAAAAGTCTAAAAGTTTAAGTTTGAAGTCTGAAATCAAAAGTTTGAAATCCATTGTCTTAAATCAAAAGTCGTTACTCTAAAGTCAAAAGTCAAAGTGCATAAGCCTAAAGGCGATTTCAAAATTCAAAATTCAAGCGTCAAAAGTCTAATTTGAAAATTTTCAAAGTCAAGTTCAATAGTTCAAACTATCTCAAATCTTAATTCAAAAATGAAACCAAAAGTCAAAAAAGGCGGGTGGGTAATGTCAGAGACATAACTGGATGTCGTGAATACGAAAACAACTGACATGTTCCTTAACACTTCCGAATATCAATTAGTTAATCAATTGTATGAATTATGCAAGCATTCCCCTTTGCACATTTTTCGCAAAAACAAAGAAGGCTTCACTTTTTGTTGAGAGGCTTGTTTCTACCTGATTTCGTTTGTAGCTTTTTCACTAATGGGCATTCAGAATTTTAATGTTGATTATTTCATTTCAGATTTGCATAATTTATTGAAACAAACTATCAATATGCTGAAGGGACTCAATTCTAGCATTCAGAAAGGTCAAATTGCGTAATTATCTACGACATTAAACTCTGGAACATTTTTCGCAAAAACAAAGAAGGCTTCACTTGATCTCGTTTACTGTGAGTTTCACACAGCGAAAAGTGCACAAATTTAAGCAAACTGTTCTTGATTTGCAGTAAACTGAGGATATTTCCCTACGATTTGCGAACAACAAATCCTATTAGTTCTTTAGAAAACTTTTAGAGCCACTAGAACGGATGATTTTATGCAATGCTCTCCACCGTTGTTTTTTCCCAATGCTAATGACTGGCAGCTGTGACGTAATCGCTCTTGTCGAAAGCGAAACTAGCTGTGCAGACGACACAAAACACATCTGCTCGCGGTGGCGATAGAATCCAAACTGATTGAATTTTTGTTAAGAGATTTCCTTTTATGTGATTTCGTTTGTAGCTTTTTCACTAATGGGCGGTCCTAACGGCTATAAAAATAGCCGCATACAGAATTTTAATGTCGATTATTTCATTTCGGATTTGCATAATTCATTGAAAGAAACTATCAATATGTTGTAGGGATTCGTTTCTAGCATTCACAAGGACAAATTGAGGAACTCACTGTGATATTCACCACTTTTCGGAACATTTTTCCCGGACGATTTGTTGTACAGCAGCAGATATTTTGTTCTCTTCCTTAGAACGCGTTCTGGTTGGCTGGTGTTGACATGGATCAAATGAGACAGGTTTTTCAATAGTGTACTATTGAAATACTTCAATGCTTTTGCTATACACGTTTAAATTGAAAAATTTCGATTCTATTGGTAGTTAGATTATATAAATCCTTTCACAGATCACTGAGCTACGAGCTTTAAAAATACGAGAAAGGCAAACGCGCCTTATGAATTATCCTCTTTGATACTCGTTTATACCAAACATTTCAGAAAAGTTTAATTTTGAATTATTTGAGACTATGTCACAAAACTGAAAATTTTATCATAAAATTGTGATCATATTTCCGATGGCATGTCGCAAGAATTATGTTGATTCATTAGATACAACAATAGATATTCACGATCAAAAACTTATCACTCTCTCAGAGGGTAAATTTTGAAAAGGCACCCCATAGTAAAGTAAGTCGTATTCACGACAAAAAAATTTAAAGATTGTAGTCTAAAATCGAAAGTGTAAAATCTAATGTCCCAAATCAACAATCGCCACTCCTATGTCAAAAGTCTAAGCGCAGAAGTCTAAAGTAAATTTCAAGTCAAAATTAAAAGTCAAGTCTAGTAGTTTAAACTATCTAAAATCTAAATTCAAAAACGATGTCAAAAATCTAAAAGTTAAAGTTTGAAGTCTGAAATTGAAGTTTGAAATCTAATATTTAAAATCAAAAGTCGATACTCTAAAGTCAAGTCAAATTTCAAGCGTCCAAAGTCGAATTTCATAAGTTCAAAAGTCAGGTCTAATAACTTAAAATTCAAATATCAAAACTCTAATTCCACTAATAAAGTCAAAAGGTAAAAGTTCTTGGCCTAAAATCAAAAGTGTAAAGCCTAATGACTAAATTCATCTCTAAAGCAAAATTCAAACGTCAAACGTTGAATTTTAAAAATTTAAAAGTCCGATTAGACTTGACTTTAGAATTTAGAAATCTAAATTCGGAAATGAAGTCAAAAGTCAAAAAGCTAAAGTTTGAAGTCTAAAATCAAAAGTCGAAACTCTAAAGTCAAAAGTCTAAGGGCAGAAGTCTAAAACCAATCTCAAAAGTCAAAATTTAAGCGTCCAAAGTCGAATTTAAAAAATTTAAAAGTCATGTTCAATAGTTCCAGCTATCTCAAATCTAAATTCAAAAATGAAACCAAAAGTCAAATTTATAGATTGTTGTCTAAAATCGGAAGTGTAAAAAATCTAATGTCTGAAATCAAAAGTCGATACTCTAAAGTAAAAAATTTAAGCTTAGAAACTTACAGTCAATTTCAAAATTCGAGCATCAAAAGTCGAATTTCAAAAGTTTAAAAGTCAAGTCTACTAGTTCAAACTATCTAAAATCAAAATTCAAAAATTTAGTCAAAAAGTTAAAGTTTGAAATCTAAAATCAAAAGTGTGAAATCGAATGTCTCTAATCAAAAATCGACACTCTTATGTCAAAAGTCTAAGCGCAGGAGTCTAAAGTCAATTTCAAGAGTCAAAATTCATGCATCATGAGTTGAATTTCAAAAATAAAGTCAAATAGTAAAACTTTTTCAGTGTATTGATTTTATAGGAAGAAGGATGAAAATAACATTCCGAAATACGTATCTGTATTATAACGTTTGATACACTTTTGTGAAAATAGTTACTTTGTGAGAGTGTAATGACGTGACATAGTAGAATTAAACGGTAAAATAACAGTACTATTAGTGACAATATTCTACTAACAGCTCAAACGGGAATCTAGTGCAAATAGTAAAAGTTTGTAGTCTAAAATTAAAAGTGTAAAGCCTAATAATTAAATTCAAAAGTACGTCTCTAAAGTCTAAAATCTAAGTTTGGAAGTCTACAGTCAAAATTCAATCGACCAAAGTTGAAATAAAAAAGGTTAAAAGTCAAATCTAAAAGTCAAAAAGCTGAATTAAAAAAATAAGTCAAAAGTTAAAAATCAACAGTATACAGCGAAAAACCTTAACTATAAAGTCAAAATTGCAAATCCTAAGTTCAAATATCAAAGACCAAAGTTTAAAATCTAAGGTCCATATCCTGAGTTCAGAATCTAAAAAGACCAATTTCCAACGTCGGAGTTGTGAAGTCTGAATTTTGAAATCTAGTAGTTCTTGATTTTTGATAGAAGTCGAAAGACGAAAGTAAACAGTTAAACACCAAACAACAAAAGTTAAACATCAAAAGTCCAAAGTCATTTAATACTACAAATCACAAAGCATCAAGCTTGCAATTTTTAGTCTAAAAATTAAAGTTTTGAGCCAAAAGTTCAAGGTCTAAAGTCTAAAGTATAAAATTAGTCTAAAGCCGAAAGTCTCAAGACTAAAGTAAAAAAATAGAATTCAAAAGTATTAGGTCTTGAGTGAAACTAAGTTAAAAATAATTAATTGAGAAATTGAAGATGAAAAGTCATTTCTTAAAATCTTAAATTTAAAAGTATATAAAATATCAAACAGAAAAATCGAAATTGGAGAAGTTGGAAATCAATAGTTGAAAGTAAAATATTTAAAGGCATATCAGAATCAGGAATCAGTACTAATTGGCTCAAGCGGTACGCCCAAAATTTTAAATCAAACATTAATAAATCATAGATCTGAAAACTAAAATCTAGAGTCTAGAGACTAAAATCTGAAGTGTTATGTTTCAACTTGATTGTTCGAAATCTGCACAGAAAAAAAACAATTATGAATTCTACAGTTGACATAATTCTACCATCGATACAATTAATAAAACGTAACTTGTCAAATGACGCAAACTATTACATTCGTACAGAATTTTACAGGCTTCGAGTGTAATTTGTACTCGGCTACCAAGTGCCGTTGTATGGATTTCTTTGTATCAATTATTCATCAAACAGGTATGTGCTTTAGTGGCTCAGTCGATTAATTGACGTGCTTTGTGATCTAATGTTTCTCGGTTCAAGTCACGCTGTTGCTATCTACCTTTTGTTTTTTTTTTTTATTTCATTCGAATCAAGCCATGTAATTTTTAAATCACGAAATTTTACAGGATTTTGAATAAAAATTTGTGTGAAATACGACGCACCATTTTTGTGCATTTTATAAGATGTCAAATCACAATTTTTTTTCGATCTGTGTGGTAGCCTTCACTTCAAATCAGAAACTCCAACCAAACCTACTTTCTCCAACAGTAGCAAACGATGCGATGCACCGATTCACCTTGAGCCGAGATCTGACAAAAATCTAGCAAATATCAACACGATCACCGGTCTCGGCTGCAGTTGGAAGAGTCACTTAATATTTTTCATCGCTCGAAGGGGTTAATTTGCATTTTAATGTTATACTTAGGTATCCTTACCGTTAAAATAAACCGCTCCCGAGTAGGAAGGGTAGCTCGTAATTTTCGCCGAAAAGCAGCAAAACGGCGCTCCCAAATAGCAGCGATCATAAACCTCAGCAAGATTTCTGCGACTTCAGATGTTGGGCTTAGGACCTAGCGCAATGCAAAACAAAAAAACAACCATCACAAACCCAGCGATCACAATCTCCAAATGCCCTCCTCATCTCAAACGGTGAGAGTAAGTGAAGTGTCTTGTTTTTATTTTTTTTCTTCATGCTGCCGCCGCAAGGGAAAAGTGTGCTAATGGGTTTTGTTGTTCCGAGTCGGTTTGGATTATTGGCTGTATCCACTCATGCGCGTGGCCAATTTCAGCCGCCCCAGGAGTCTTCCTTTCGGTTGGTCGGTCGTTCGGTCGGTCGGTAGATAGAGAAAGTTACCGATTCTTCCGAATGGGATCCCATATGTTCCGGTGAGATTTAATTATGCTTGATATTTGTTCGATCATGTTTTTGTTTTTTAACCTTTTGTGAGTCAATTTTGTTAAATGGCCTACTACGGTTAATCACACATAGCCAGATCATATGTCTGTATCTCGATGAAGCGACCGCAGACATAATTGTTTGTCTGGGAACAATTGTTTACTCGAATTTGTTCAATATAATACTGCCTATGTTAGAACAAACTATTTGGTGCAACTTGCACTTATCATGCAAACAAACTACTAGGCGTTTTCAAGTGGAACAAATCTAGGCTTGTGAATTATATTGTAAGGCGGTGGTGTCTGAAGTCAGCTATCGTATATTCGACACTCAACATGAAAAGATTTTTTTCTTTTATCCGATTATCGATCTCCCACCTACACACTTAAAACTAATTCTTGAGCTCGGCATAATGAAATGCCGAATTATATCAGCAACACGAAATTTTACTGATTCTTCAGTAATTCACATGCTCATTGGCAAAATTCGTTAATGTTAATTTCTGATATCGCGGCAAAGCGCATTTTATTGCCGAAGTTTAGCATAATATGTTGCTGAACTTGTCCGTAAACAACAAATATATCGAAATCAGCAAAACCGTTTGCTGAGATTTCGAACAGTGCGTTAGCTTCTACTGAAATTCGGTGACACACATGTCGCCATTTCGCATGGAGCTGAATAATATATACGAAAATATTTATTTAGTCCAAAAGAAAAAGATTTCTGTGTTGCGTGAAAAGCTAAGTGGAATCAAAATGTTCTTTTTATATATTCTTTTGAATATTTGTTTATTTCCAGGTAGGATGAGCACTAGGAATAAATTTCACGTCAGGAATTTTTCCTTCAACAATTTCATGCCAGAAAAATTTATATCAGAAAATTTACGTCAGAAATTTCTACGTCACTTCACGTCAGAAATTTTCACGATCGATTCTTATTTCATAAGTTTTTAAAATTATGCATCAGAAACGTTAACGACCGAAATTTTACTTCATAAATTTTTACGACCGAAATTCCATGTCAGAAATTTTTATGTTAAAAGTTTTATGACTGAAAATTTTACAACAGAGACTTTACGACAAAATTCTCTGCGTAAGAATTTTTACTTCCGAAAGTTTTACGACCGATTTTTACCTCATAACTTTTACATCTGAAAATTGTACGCAAGAAATGCTTACGACTGAAATTTTACGATAGAAGATTCACGTCAGAAATTATATGTCAAAAACTTTTACATCAGGAGTTTTTACGACGTCAGAAATTTTACGTCATAAGTCTGTACGTTAGAAATTATACGTCATAAATATTACGACAGAAAATTTGAGGTTGGGTTCGAAATATTACCGTGTGGAATTTTTACGTCACGACTAAAATTATACGTCAGAAAATTTTACGACCGAAAGTTTACGTCAGAATACTTTACATTAGAAATTATGCCAGATTATTACAACCGAAATTTTTGCTATCAAAATTCCACGTCAGAACGTTTTATGGTCAACATTTTGCGTCAGAATAATTTGCATCGAAAACTTTACGTTAGGAATTTTTCCGTCAAAATTTCATGGCAGAAATTGTACGTTCGAATTTTTACGTCGAAAATTTTTACGTCAAACGTTTTCACGACTAAAATTTTACGTAAGAAAATTGAACGTCTAAAAGTTTAGGTCAGAAATTTTTACTCCTGATTTTTATGATAGAAATTTCACATCAGAAATTTAACGTGAAAGGTTTTACAAAAGAAAATTTAATTTAAAGGTTTTAAAAAAATGTATGCTTGACATTTTCACGTTTTCAATTTACGAAAAAATTACAGCAGAAACTTTACGTAAGAAATTTCGCGTCAACAATTTCTTCGTAAAATGTTTCATGTCAGAAATTTTTACGACATTTTTACATCACAAGTTTTACGTCCGAAAATTTTACGTAAGACATGTAATTTTACGCTATGATTTTTACGTCAGGAGTTTTCACGAGTGAAATTTCAAGTCAGAAAGTTTTACTTTAAAAAGTTTGTGTCAGAAATTCTTACCTCCGAAATTTTATGCCATGAATTTCACGTCGGAAATTTTACGTCTAAAATCTTATGACAGAAAATTCGAAGTCAGAAATCTCAACGACCGAAAATGTACGTTAAAAATTTTTACTTCAAAAATATTCACAACAGAAGTTTTTCCTTCAGAAATTTTTACAAAAGAAGTTTTCACGTTTAAATTGATACTTCAGAAATTTATGCGACCGAAATTTCATGTTACAAAATTTTACGTCCGTTTTCATTAGACAATTTTACGTCAAAAAACAACATCCAAAACTTTATATCATAAATTTTTAGCCTGAAAATTTTACGTCAGAAAACTTAGTTCAAAAATTTTTACGTACGTTTTTCGAGCAGCAGTGTGAATAACTTTAAAAAACCGGTGATTTTACATCCTATCAAATGCACATAAATGGAGCGTCGCAGCTCACGCAAATTTACGTGGAAGAACATGAAATTCATTGAAATGAAAAAAAAATGCTGATAGCGACCACCACGACTTGAACCAAGAATCATTGGATCGCAAAGTACGTCTGTTAGTTAATCGACTGAGTCACAGAAGCACACATCTGTTTGACTGGTAAAAGCATTTAGATTCATACAATCGCACCTGCTAGCAGAATGCAAGTTACAGTCGAAACCAGTAAAGTTCAAGCTAATCTAACATTAAGTCATTACAAATGAAAATGTTCGTCATTTGAGAAATTAGGTCTTTATGAATTATATCGTATGAGGGATTAAATCACCTGTAAAATTCAATTTTTTTTGTGTGTTGGAGCAGTTTTCGATTACTGTCGAGTATTTTGTAGTGAAATTTTTATGAGTAGTTTTTCGATCAACTTTCGAGCATTGATTGATGCTACATGGATACTCAGGATTGTCCTGCACACGTATAAATCTTCTGTGAAGTTAATTGATTAGGAGAGTGAATCTCATAATCAGAACGTACACTCTAAAAAAAATTGAAAATTACACATGACGTGAAACAAAGCATGTCTTATTTTTTGTGAGTGAAGACTTGATATCACATAGATAAACATTAAAATGTGAGCTTTTTATCTGCTTCGATGTCAAAAACAATCGAAGTAGCTACGGAATTACTGACACAGCATATTTTTACGATGTAAATTTAGATCCTTTTATGTACATCTATCGAGTCATAATTTTACATAGTTTTTTCGTGCTATTATAATTAGCTACAACAGCAACAGGAAGGGAACGATCAAGCCACATTCTCGGAAAAAATGCAACTTACACGTTACGACGTTAATTCAAGCATGCCGTAATTTCTAGAGTGATGACAAAGTTTTACATCTTTTAACATTTCAAAATTCTATTGTAATTTACTAACAAACAACCTCTTCCTGTGATACATGGGGGAATGCAGAGGATAGCTCGGTTTCTGATAGAAACATGCATCGAACTAACAATCCTTCCCTTCCCAAGTGGATCTGTGTATTCGGACGTGGCCGGGGTCAGTATTGATAACCATATAGGGATCAATGCAGTTTGTTTCAGAGGAAAACATTGTGCATGCTTGGCCGGTCTCTAATGCTAATGCTATTCCATCAAATTATTGTAAAATCTCCTTCAGATCCTAGAGCTTCATGTGTACCTTATACATTGATTACCTCTAAACATAACCTATACCAAAGGCATTCTCGTCCGTCAATCAAACTTTCCGAAACTATAAATCAAAATAATTTTACGATCAACAGCCCCCGCCAAATACACGAAGAAAATGAAAAGAAACTACGCCTACAGTGCCTAGGTATATATCCAGGCTAGATGAGGGAGCACCCCCACAGACAAATAGATGAAGTTAGTAGTGAGCTAGATGATCATTACCCTATCAGCAGCTGTAATTTCGGAGTTTCGGAATCTCAGGCTCTATACGCAGATGGGTGCCCTTGTCTGTTGGTGATTTGGACATAACATTCATAAACGATCGCTTTCATGATGATGATGATCGTTCCGAGCGTTCCTTCGAAGGAGTAAAGGCGACACACCACGATAATCAAATCAACCCCCGCGGAGAGAAGTTCGGTTCCTTACATCCACGTTTCAAATGTCATCACCGCTCGATATGGAAATATAATCGTATGGAAAAAATCCTTCAAATTCGTCCGTTTCCAAGGTGATAGAAATTTGCTATTCTTTCCGTGGATTATGTTGTTTTTTTTTTTGCCGTCGCCGCCGCCACCGCCGTAGAAAGCCTGCCCTCCCGAGTGAATCCGATCCGTTCGAGTTACATGGTTATTTACATCGAAAAGAAAGTGCAGTTTCGCGCGCGACGACGTCGGACATGAGCCGCATGGGTACGAAAATTGTTTTGTAACACGACGTAAACAACTTTTGAATTCCGTTTGCTGATTGCATTCGAGCTTGGCCTGCTTGGTGCGGTGGATGACAGTAAAAGGCACGTCTCGTGTCGTAAATACCACCGGTTAAAAATTACCTTCTGTAGCACAGCGAAAACTGCCGGGCGAAACCGTGGCTACGTGATTTGTTTTTATCGTTCGACCGAGCACCGGCAGGTTGGTTGGTTGGTGTTATGTGAGCCCGATTATGACGGGTCGTTTATCGGGGATGACTCGAATGACAAAACACAAATCGCGAGACAGTGAATTTACCAAATTAGCTTTCGAGCAGCAGTTCGAGAGTTTCCATTTCGATTGCACAACTGGAAACGGAATCCAGTGGTCACCTGGCTGGGGATGATACGATACGAAAAGATGCTCAACATTCCGGCTTCATTAGCCCAGTTGGACCACATGTCGGTTTTCGCTCTCGGTAGATTCCGGTCCTGTGGTGGGCACAGTGTGCGCAGTGCAGTGCAGTCAGCGTCTTCTGTTCTTTCTGGTTTTATTTCCAGAGCCCACTAGGCTAGGCTGACTGAGCCTAATGATGATCCGCCTTCGAATTAGTCAGGGTGTTGTTGTTTGTGTGAGGTTTCAATGTTCCGCCAAGGCAATCGGGATTATAAATGAGGCTGTTTTATACATTTCTCGCTTTCATCGCCGTTTCCATCGTTTTCTACAGCGGAACTGTTTCCAGCATAGGTATGAAGCGAAATGCGGGTCCCGGGATGAATGGGTCAGTCGGATCTCGGTACGAGTGAGAGTCATTAGAGAGAGAGGAAATCCGAAATATAGGTCACATGTTTTCTTACAAGATGCCGCAGGCAGGTTGCCGAAGAGCCCGCAGGAACTTGTTTCCGAACAGGTTAGACATTTTCCTTCTCGCACTAAAAGTCGTTTGTTTGCGTTTGCGTTTTTTTTTTTCTTTCATTTCAGTTACCTTCTGGACCCATCTGTTGTTTTTTTTTTTGCGAGGGCCGTTAAAAGTGAGATGCCCCGGCGGATGTGTGTCTCTCGGACGTGACCCAAATCTGTCTCGACGAGTGCATTGGAGGCTCGTTAGCTTTCTGGAGCAGTTAACTGGTTTTTCCAAGAGTGGTAAACGATCAGCACGCGGCGGGCTCTTTTGTTTTGGGTTGCGCTGCTGGCGGAGGCTGGTTGATCGCGGCGGGAAATATATAGGACGCCAAACGTGACGAACGTGCCCAGAAGAAACCTCCGGGAATGTCGTTTGGTCTCCTCTGTTCGAACGGAAAAAAAAACAACAACACCAGGTAGGATTGAACACATGCAACAAGTGGCAAAACCCGGGGAGATGACGGACGAGTGCTACTTCTGCGTACGGCCCGAGGAGACGACCGTTTAAGATACTTTTGTATCTCTCGGTTGCTATGATTGTATTAATTTGAATTACAAGAGCACTAGAAAATGGCATGCTGTGCTGTGGAGTGGAGCTCAAGATGACTAGCGATAGCCGCTTACTACCACTCTCCGCCACTGGTGTCGCATTTTTCCGTGGAAGCTTCCAACGCGAAACTCTTTCAACTGTTTGTCTGGAGGGGATGATCGTGCACTTACCTGGAAATGGAAAAGAGTGAGAGAAATCATGTTAATACGAAGAATTTCACGAATATGATATTTTGTAACTGATCGCAAGAAAGAAGCACGCAAAAATCGGATTTGATAAAAAAAAACTTTTGATCGTAGTTCGCTAGTGAAGGTTACGATTGACAATCTTAGGAAAAACCACCATTGTTGCAAAACACGAGGGCATTTTTCTCCGCTAGACCTAAAGAAATCGTCGTAAAAAACATCATTGTATTTATAACAATGTACTAAATGAACTGATTTCAATTTTGAATTTCCACTCTCAACGGTATCAGAGAAAACTGCTATCAAGTTTTTGAGCTATGGCTGTTTTACTAGTATTGTGATTCTTGAATAAAGACTGTCCCAGAAAGTATGAACGCACTTTGATTTCGCTGTAAATAATTCACAAGTGTTAGATATTCAAATTTTATTCGATATACTGATAATATTAGACTACAACAACAGAATATTATTCTCAACATTTGCTACTTGACCATTGTAGACTAGCTGGCGCACCTTCTTGCGAACGTTCCTCATTAAATTCCGTACAGACTTCTTGGCGACAAGTTTTGACACTTTTTTCCAATCTTTTTCGAACTGTTGAATGGTTTCGGCTGCCGAGACATGTTTCCTAATTTGTGCCTTCGTTAATGTCCAAAATTCCTCAATTGGTCGAAGTTGTGGGCAATTTGGTGGATTCATGTCTTTTGGGACGAAAGTGACATTTTTGGTAGTATACCATTCAACCGTTGATTTCGAGTAGTGGCAAGAAGCAAGATCTAGCCAGAAGATAACAGGATCCTTGTGGCTTCGAATCATGGGTAGAAGTCGTTTTTGTAAACATTCCTTGATGTATATTTCGCTGTTCATTGAAGCAGTGGCGATGAAGAGTTTCGAACTCTTACCGCAGCTACAAATTGCTTTGCCAGACCATAGCTTTCTTTTCGACTTCAATCGATGTCTCGGACTGGTTTAACACTTGCCCTTCTCACAGCGTATAATATTGGGTTTCGTCGTTCATGATTATGCAGTTCAAATTTCCAGCATGAATCGTATTGTGCAGCTTTCGAACCCTCGGCCTGATCGATGCTACTTGTTTCGGACTACGTTTTGGTTGTTTCTGCTTCTTATAGGTTCGAAGATTCAAACGTTCTTTAGCACGAAGAACATTTGACTTCGAAGTGCCCACTTTTCTGACCACATCCCGAACTGAAACCTCCTTCTTTTGCTCGAACGCCTTCAGTTTACGTTTATCCAACTGAAGGTTAGCAGGTCCTTTTTTTTTCGACCCGTTTTCGGTTTATCCTCAAAGGACCGAAATTCCTGATTGCATTTCACACGGCTTTTTCACTTACTCCTTCCATTTTTGCTATCTTTCTCGGTGACAGTTCGCGTTCTGTGCACCATTTGTACACAATTTTTCGACGTTGTTCTGCTGAAAGTCCACGCATTTCGAAACAAACTAATGAAAACGAATAAACAACTGCACAAGTGGTTAGAGAAGAGTGTAAACAACAGGACGCAGCCATAAAAATTGACAGATTCTGAACCATTGCGAAATGGCAGCGGATTTTGGTTGCGTCCATACTTTCTGGGACAGTCTTTATATGAAAAAGAATCCCTTGAATTGAAAATAATTAAAGTGAACTGCTAAAATAGTCGAAAACAATACAATTGAAGCGAACCGGTAAACCGAGGGAATCTGAATAGGTATGAAGCTCAACCAAATTGATATGAAACTCCGTATAAACAGTCAAATTCACCGGTAGCAGAGGGAAGAAAACACAAAACAATCAACCAGTGCATAAGAAAACCGTGTCGAAATGCCAGTTCAAAAACCAACAAACCGGGAACCTGAGTTTCCTGTCGCTAAAATCAATCACGGTTAGCAGGTCAAACCGGAGCTCAATCTCTGGCTCCGGGAACCGAGAAGCAATTCAAACAAAGAAGTAACCTGCCCTCGTCCCGCTCCTCCCTCCCGTGACGCACCAACAAAAGATCTCAACAAGAAAGAAAAGCGACGAACCCGATTTTGATCTACTCGATCTGTTCCGTCGGTCAGCCGGACGGTTTGAATGAGTAAGAGGCTTGAACCTTATGTTGAGAGAGATTAGACCAAAACAAACAATTTCGATGGCCCGAGGCCCAGTTGAGGTGCAGTTAAGGGTGTCCAATTTTGCTACTATTCATTCTTTAAACCCATCTATTCAAAATTTTAGTGGAATAGAATTACAAAATATCAACGAAATTGTGGGACTAAAATTTTCTTTTTTTTTCTAATATTGAAGGTTTCGTAACCGACATGGAGGGCACCCTAATCGGAATGTTTAATCTCCATCAGCGCGACTTGATTGCCCCTATCGGATGAACATTGTTAGGCTCGTCATTTTCAGCCGTATTTTAGTTTTTGTTTACCCGGTGCACAGAAGCACCGTATCAGTTTCTACGCAGCCAGCCGATTAACGGTTTTTGGTTTCCCTGCTTTCCCACTCCGCTGCCGTCGTTCATTTACCTTCTATTCGAAAAAAGATTGAGGCTTTGGGCGTGATGATTGATCAAATTCTTCTGTGGATTAAACTTATTGTTCCACCCAGATCTTTTTGTTCGTTGTCATTCATTCAGCATTCAGGTATGTGAAATTTGAAACTACCGGATAATGTCGACTTGCTTCATTTGTTTTCTCCACAACAAAACCGTCTCTCATTTTAGTTGTTAAATGTCAGCCGTTTGAAGTACCTTCTAGTTGTGAACTTGGTAATATATAGAGGATATAGAGTTGCCATCATATATGTACCTTAATCACGAATCAGAAAAAAATAAATTATTTACTTAATTACACACCAGCCAACAGAGTATGTGGTTAGATACGCATTGTTGTGTCTGTGTGGGATGATACCATTTATCAACGATTACTCAGACATATTCTTCATGTTTTGCGTCCGTGCCAAGCAGACCACATTGAACTTAAACATGTACAGTTGAACATGAAGCTTGCCTCCTAGTTAGGGAATACTGAACTGTTGGGTTTAAATTTGAACTATACTACACTGGCGAGTCGAGGTAAAGGACATTGAAATCTCCTAAACTCTTAAAGAACCGTGCAATTAATACCCTATTATTTAATTCGAGCCCAAATCCTGCTTGTAGCGGATTAAAAATTTGATTTTTCGTCGAATACATCGACCTTTTTCTTTTTCATTTCTCATTGGGTAAAGATTTAAATGAAAAACTGAGTTGATGACGATTGACGTCATTACACAAGCTCATAAAAAACGATCTCATTCGATTTTCAGTTTCAGTAACTAAACAGGTAGTTACGGTTTTCTTTGTCATATCTTCCTTTTCTTCGGCAAAAAAAAACTAAATACCGTACTTCAGCATAAAAAAAATTTGTTCACCATTTATACATCATCGTGACATCTGTTATCTACACGGAACCGCAAAACAACCTAATTTTAAGTACATTCCACCTAATTTGGGGGGTTCCGTTCTATAACCTAATTTCAGGTAAAGTGGCTCTAGGTAGTTTCCATAAGATTTTCGTTCATCACAAGCTACACGCTTAAAAATAGTTACTCAGAGTTTGAGTACTAGTTACTCATTTTCAAATAATACATGGAAACGTCTAAAAATGTGTAGTTATCATCAATGAAAATGATTAATTCTTATTCTGAATTTGAGTTCAAACTCAAGAGCTTGTTTTCAGGTTACTATTCGAGAGATCAGTCTAAAAATTGTAAAAACCATTTGTAGCAACAGACGCCATTTTTTGTTAACTGATAAACTGTGATCTTGGTTGTGCCATCGACGAAGAAATTGTGTCCAGGGGTGCTCCGTATTGTGCTTCAGAATGGAAACGAATATGCTCAAGTGTGTCATTTATGAGGAATAATAATAAGTGTCTTATTAATGCCTTAGCATTTTTGACATGTGTGTTATGGTGCGATTAACGCGCAACTTCAAACGACCGCCACTAAATATGATGTTTCGAAGTTAGAAATCAATTGTAAACGGAATAAAAAATAAACACAGTAGGGTTATTTTTGCTATTCAGTGTCAGTTACTCAATATTTTAATACAATATACTCAGAAAGGGACAATTTTAACTCAAATTGGATATATGTGAAATGAAACTTCATTCAAAATTTGAGTGCTAATTATTTATTTTTTTTATTTTATTTATTTATTTCTTATTGGGTTCATCGGACATATGTCTAAATGAACCGACAGAGTGGGAAAAGGCCCATATGAGTTGAACAAATTTCATGCCATTCTCAGACAGGCGCAAAAACCACTATCTTTTAAACAACAAACACAAAACAAAAAGTAATTACAATGCGTCAAGTGAAATAAAAATAAAAAAAACAGTCCTTATAATATAGTTCGTTTCATTCTTTCTGCGAAGCGACGGGAAGGCTCATCAAACTCAAAAATTGTTTCAACAGAAGTAAAAGCTCGTGTGCACGCAGTTATAGGTTCGTTACTTGCAAATAAAGTCCTGTGAAATCCGTTTTGAAGTAGAGTCGTATATCGCAATGGTCTGCTTGGTACTCGAAAACTAATTTTGCTACGCAATTCTGGAGCATCGATCTCCCCGTTTATTAATTTCGCAATAGTCAATGCCTGTTGAATTTTTCTTCGGCGCTGTAGAGTATCGATTCCCAATAATTGGCATCTGTCCGGGTATGGTGGCAAGTTTACAGGATCTCTCCAAGGCAAATGTCGTAATGCCATGCGAACAAAACGTTTCTGAACACGTTCAATTCTAAGGCTCCATGATATTTGATACGGACACCAGATTACTGAAGCATTTTCCAGAATCGGGCGGACGAGTGAGCAATATAAAGCCTTCAAGCAAAGCGGATCTTTGAAGTCTTTAGCAATTTTAGAGATGAATCCCAGCTGACGGGAAGCTTTCGAAATAACTAGCGACCGTTGGACATCGAACGTCAATTTTGCATCCAGTTGTACACCAAGATCACACACCTGAGTCACTCTAGATAAAATTGTTCCATCAATGTTATAGTCGAATATAATGGGACGTAGAATCCGATGAAATGTGATAACTTGGCATTTGGTTACATTGATAATGAGTTTATTTTCCTTGCACCAATTTGCGAACCTTGTAAGCAAATCTTGCAGTCGTTGGCAATCCTCAACACTACGAACGGCGAGATACAGTTTCAAATCATCTGCGTAGATTAATTTACAACCAGATCCCAAGAGTAATGCAACATCGTTGAAAAATACTACAAATAGCAAGGGTCCCAAGTTGCTACCTTGCGGAACACCTGATTTATTCGAGAATTCGGACGACGCAACGTTATTGATTTTTACACGCAGTTGTCTATCGGAAAGATATGAGTTCAGCCAAGACACAAGTTGCGATGATAAACCAAGTCGAGTTAATTTACACAACAGTATTCGATGATCAATCTTGTCAAACGCTGCTTTTAGATCGGTATAGATCACATCCATTTGTGCTTTTGCCTCCATACTAGAAATACATTCAGACGTTAAGGTTAACAAATTCGTTGTAACTGATCTACCAGGCATAAATCCGTGTTGATCAAATGAAATGTAGTTCTTTGCACGATCTAAAATAGCACCACTCACAATTATCTCAAATAATTTCGATGAGGCCGAGAGGCTAGTTATTCCTCGATAATTTGCGACATTTCGTCGATCACCATTTTTGAAAACAGGACACATATATGACTGTTTCCATATGCGAGGGAATCTGCATTGCTCGAACGATCGGTTGAAAATAACACTTAGTGGTTCAGCTATGGAGGATATGCAGCGACACAAGACAACGGCGGGTATTCCATCCGGACCAGGTGAAAAAGAGCGCTTCAGTTTTTTTGCCGCTTGTTCAATCATGTGAGGTGTAACGGTGAAAATGTCCAAATCAAACAAATCAGATGGAACACTTGCAGCTGCAGTATTCGCTTCGAAATTACTGAATTTTTGCCTCAAGTACAAATAAAGCATTGCTCAGTAAATGAGTAGATTTTACCCAAACATCGTTTTCAGTAGAAGAACTCAAATTTGAGTTACTAAGCAGTTACTCTAAATTAGAGTTGTTCCACTGTTTTCTGTAGATGAGTGGGATCTTACTCATTTTTGAGTAACTATTTTTAAGCGTGTAGGACAGGACCTGACAACTGTTAGTACATTTTTCGACCCAGTTTCGGACCAGCTGATTGGTTGAAAATGATATAACCAAATACAAGTTATTAGCGGCCCTTACACGAGCATTATTTTTGTCATTTTTAATGATGACTAATGTCGTTTTCGTTTTTAAATTGCACTACACAGGTGTAGCGAAAGCTGCACTGAAACCGTTCGTTTTTACCAATTGCACTACACCAGTGCTACACTTTTTCTGCACCGATACCACTAGTGTAGCACTCATCAAAAGTTTGGTGTAGCTCTGTGCAATGGAATCGTTTATTGTAGTCAATGGTTACTGTTTATGTTTTCATCATTTTTGTTCGTTTATTCATGCCATGGTGTAGCACTCCACCGGTGTAGTGCAGTTTAAAAACGAAAACGACATAAGTAATGATGTATTTCAAATTTGATAGAAATCTCGTCATTACTGCACCATAACACGTTCATTAAAATGATATTATTTTTTAGTAATGACATTTTTAATGACTCGTGTAAGGGCCGCTATTGAAATTAATATTACTGCAGCGTGGTAGGAAAAGTGTTGTCAATATTGTCAATAGTTAGGTAGTTTGATAGTGAATGTTTTACCTTTCTGATCCATCATCTTTTTTATATTATTAAATTCAATTGGATGAAGAGGAATCGTCCCGGGCCCGGACTTTATTAGAGGCCAGGAAATTCCAAATTTAAATTTCAAACTGCCATGAATTATACATCTCGAATTAGAATATTTTTAACTTTCTCTAACATTCCGTTTTTGATTACGTGGATTATTTCCCAATGTATCAGCCTCCGATTTGGTGACGAGATTGTTACTTTGTGCTCAATTGTAGAAATGTACTGGCATCCACATCCATACCGATGCACAACAAGCAGCTAGAAATGCAGCAGACGAAAAACAAATCATGTGAATGAAACCTTCAAGCGGCAATTCATCTTCGGCAAATCAAATTATGCAGACGACTGCCGGTTGTAATTGTCTTTTTTTTCCAAATTACCTAGATTGGGTTAAATTGGGCAAGGAAATTTAGCCCAAATCGTTGTTGACATTGAGAAGACATTCAGCCGGTGCAATTGCGGGGTTGTTGACATGCATTGTGTCTTCGAGTGACGGCAGCGCATGTAGGATTAAAGATTGCCAATGCGATGCAATTGGTCCATTAGCGTTTGGCTCGTTAGGGTACATAAATACTCCCTTGGTTAGCAACCCGGTAACTACGCGGAAAGTTATGCCAACCAGCACAACAATTTAGGTACACATTGGAACGAACAGAATTCTTCATCGTGGCATGGCATGCTTGATTGACTGTTGCCATCCAAGTATACCAACCTGTCCGGGGGTTGTTTATGGTGCACTGACCATTTTGCTGGCCAGTATTGTACAACGACCAACGACTGTTGAGTAGGTTCATTTCCTGGATGCGTTCAAGCTGGACTGATTATTGTGTAGGAATCCGACCACAAATGGGGGAAATTATGTCGGACATGATTAAATATGTAGGTGCCGGTGAAGATATATAATGATGATTATGCGAGCCCGGACGACTTGGATATTCACTCGAAATTGTGTGTTTTTAGCGCAACTAGAAAGTCCAAGACCAAACTTGGTGAAATTGTTTGGAAAATGTACAGCTTTTCGGGTTGGAAAAATCTACATCAAGCCAAGAACGCTTCCAAGCAAGTAAACACCGTTACGAACCGTACGCAGGAACAGTTTCTAGTTTGCGGCTCCAAGAGGTACTGCTCGTACCCGGCAAGAGCCATAAATCGACCAGCGGACCGCGAGCTACTTGTAATAGAATAATGAGCTATAATAACAGACATCCCACCAGCACCTATCTATACTTAATGGAAAACTTGGAGCCTTTGATCGACCGGGAACGGCCCCACTCTGCATCTCTCGGCGAACGGAACGGTCGGTGGTCTAGGAGGGAAAAAAACCCATCGCACCATTGGTGAGTGTTTGTATTGCTTGCAGCTAATGGGATGGGCATACTTTTCCCGGTTTGTACCCAAAGAGCAGCTACTGCAGAACCCGCTATTTCACACCCGATTGTTCATGGCTGGTTTGAAAAGCCGGCCATAAACGACGCATGAATAATTAAACGGAATGGGAATATGCATCATGGGTTAGATTGTTAACAGAGCAACTAAGTTTTCTTGGCAGTAGAATAATTTACTAGTCAGCACTGATCGGGTATGGGTAGCCCACACATGAACATATCACTATATGAGGGAAAGAGGTTTCTTAGTTTCCAGTCATATAGTGAAAAACATTTTTTTTCACGAATTCAGATTTTTTTGCGGAAAAAATCCTCAATGGGACTGGCGCAAGTTGGTCGGATTCCTTTCTTTCGTACGATAGTTTTTCTGATCAAGTTCGACGCCATTGAACTGACAGCACCCGACGCCATTGAACTGACGACACCCCTTCGATTGAACTGACAGCATCCGAGTGAAAAGAAATATGCCACCAATTTCTAGGCAGTCCAAGAGCAATTCTCTTAGAAAGAAAAACGTGGTTGGGTAATGTCAGAGACATAACTGGATGACGTGTATACGAATAAAACTAACACATTTCTTCACACTTCTGAATATCTAAAATCGTTCTTATAAGTTGATAGATAAATAGTGAATTGTACAAGGTTTCATTTCTCCACTTCCATAATTGTAACGGTGCATCTATACTAAACTAGGACGAATTCACAGCACACTTATTCTAACACATAAATTAATAAGATTGTCAAAAAAGAGTACAAAATTGCCCCATAGTAAAGTAAGTCGTGTTCGTGACAAAAACTTACGCTCTTTGCTTTAATTCCACAAAGGTTTGATTTCATAATTCTCATTTTTTATTGAATTGCTACTGAAAGAAGTCATAGCATCATGAAACTTTATTTTCAGACTAAGAGTTGTATGACCTAACTTGAGATTGCATACTTAGGCGTTGAAATTGCATGTCAACCTATGAAGGCTACATTTTCAAATTTGGAATTGAAAGTCAATTGTTATTGATAGGAGCGCGGAGGTGAATCTGGTATCTAATACACTACTAATTTTGTATGCAGATTTGACAACTTTGCCAATCAGTATCAAACAACCACAAATATTCAAAACATTTCTCAGTATGCACTGTACGAAAAAAAAGGTCTAAATATAGCTTGAAATACAATCTTTTACTAATTCGTGAAAGAATTTACAAGTCAATCCACTTGTAGACAGGTTTACTACGATGATGATTTCCGATTTCAGTGGAAGAAATACAAAACACCAGGCCGTTTTAAGTTTCTCCAAAGTTAAACACCACTTCATAACTTTTTGATATGTAGACGATAGGTTTAATTTTAATTCTCCACAGAACTTTGAACGGTTTGTTGTTTTGATTATCGTATTGTTCATAGGTGAAATGATCTCGTGGCATTAGTAGCAAAATAGTAATGATTTTTTTCAAATATAAGAAATATTTAATTCATTCCACTGATCGCTCAAAAATTAATTTTTGATGTTTTACTTCATCAGGAAAAACGTCACTTGAAATATACAAAAGTTCACACCTCTAAGTAAACATCATGCTCAATTGACTTTCAGTACAGATCAGTGCTGCCAACTATACCGATTTATCGGTATTTCTACCGATTTTTGGACTCGATACAGGAATATGTTATGCTTTCTCAAAATACCGTTATTTCAATTTTCATACAGATAGATTGCTTGCAAAATTAGTTTCCTCACTAAATCGATGTTTGATTTTTCGAACTAGATATTGTACAGATAGATTTTTCCGCCAAAACCAGATTTTTGAAAAAAAAATAGTTGGCAGCTCTGGTTCAGATTCAGGCAGAAATGCCAGGTTCACAGATTAATCTGAGTTTCACAGATTTACAATTTTCAGCACGATTTTTCAATATGACACAGATTATCACAGATTTCTAAAATCGATCATGGCAATGAGTCCCAAAAAGTCAGACCCTATTAATTAGGCCCAAAAAGTCTCCAATTTGTTAGGGAAAACTGAAAGAAAACGAATATCCGACCGAGCAGTTGGAAGTAGCGAGAGCTTGTTTTTTTTTTGCTCACCAAAATTATTCCGATTGGCTATTATGTTTTTTTGTCTTGATTCCAGATTTTTGAAAAAATGACCTGACATGCTTGGATTTAGGTGGAAACTATTCCACAATATTGAATTAGCAACCTTTTCGGCCACAAGACGGTGACTGTGTTGTCTTTTTCGATTTGTATTGGATTCCTTAGAGTGATCATTGAAATATATGATATATAATATATTTGATTCCAGTCTGAAGGTCTCCCAAAGAGTGTTTTTTTTCGGCCGACGTTTCCACTACTAACTTTTTTCCTTTCGAAGAGAGATATTTAAATGTTACTCGTCTGTAAATTGTATGCCATTCTTCTACATTCATTAGAATGTCAAGTTAAGAAAGTTCCTACTTTTATGTAGTTTTTGCTTGATGCCAAACCTAACCCAGTTTTCACCCTAACTGCTGTCAAACCGTTTGTTTGAAGCTAGTTTCGAACCTAGTTTTAACGTTGTTGAACTGAAAATCGAGTCAGTTTCGAACCTTGTTGTTATATCAGGTTTGATCAAACCCCCGTTGCTAAGTGCGAAACCAACACAGTTTCGTGAAAAGTGTTTGTTTGTTGAAACTACCCTGGGTCAGTTTCAGTTTTCTCAAGCGAAAACGACATTAGTATCTGTCGAAATCAAATCTAAGCACGTCTGTTAGAAGTAAGCTTCGATCGTAGAATGAAAATAATTCTCGTTTTCATCGTATCAACAAATCCTTAACATGTTCGTATCCACATCAACGAAGTGCAATTGTGTATCATGAAAATAACGGTTTCCAGAGTTACGCTAACTTTGATTTTCAGTGGCACCAGTTTCATCAGAATAAACTATCACTTTGGTAGTATAGAATTTATAAAATATATTTTATTATTTCGACCATCCAATCTTTATAGCATTAAAGCCTTTTATTTAATTATCATTATTTATTCATCCAGGCCCGTGCGCAGGGGGGGGGGGGGTTTTGGGGGTTTTAACCCCCCCCCCATGAAGAATATTTTTTTAAATTAAGTTTCACTATGGAGTACTTATTACATTAAAGTGCAAATAACTTGACAATTCATATTTTTTGTCAATTTATTATCTATTTATAAACTGACATAATAACCCCCCCCCCCCCCCGCTTTTTACATTGTCAATATAGTGGATGAGGCGCCTTTTCGCATTTTGGACACCCCCCTCTACCCTTGAAACCCCCCCCCATGGATGATTCCTGTGCACGGGCCTGTATTCATCCTATTCACCACAGTATCCTCACAAGTTTTCTCAGTAATTATTATCTTTAGAAAAAATGTAAATAAATTGCACCCTCATGTTTTCCGGAAAAAAATTCTCCTCTAAGTATGGACACCTTGGTAAAGCGTTTCACAGGCTCCATTTCATCTAATCATTTTTATTTTTTCTATAGCAGACTGCTTCAATCATTTCAACTACAGCAGTTTTTGCATCATTACATTATGGAATAGAAAGATAAGCGCCATTTCAACGTCAATAATAACTTGTTTATGTTTCGACTAAAAAGATATTGCACAATTTATTCCTAAAAAAGGGGTGAGCATCGAGCGAGAAGACTGTGCTGTGCGCTCACTGGAAGTGCTTGAAGATGGGAAATTCATTGATCAACCGTTTAAATTTCGCTATACTCTTACCTTAAGCTGTAAATCCTGCAGATAGCCCATTCCGACGGTGTGTTCCACGGTGCCGAATCAATAGCGTGACGGCCTTGTGCCTTTGTCGGCGCGAAGCCAATGTGCGCGCACTGACAGATTACCAACTGACTGCTTCGATTCGAGATCAATATTTTGTCTCACACTTTTCACCAGTTTGTTTATTTATTTTCGTCCGTACACTTTGTCACTTTGTTTGGTGTTCCGATAGCTAGCCAATCAGTCGGTTGCACAGAAATGGATCATCGATTTATCAACACGGTTAAGTAATGGGGGAAAAAAATTAGTATTTGATTATTTCACACAATTAATCGACTGATTAATTAAATGATACAAATCAATCAAAGCACCTGTCAGTCACTGTTTGTTATTGTTCTCAACTCTTCAATAAATTATTCCGTATCCAAAAAAACTAGCGGTCTCGTAACCGCTAGCTTTGAAGCCTCTAGAACGTAGCAAGTTTCGAGATAAACTGCTTGCTTTTATTTTCATTTTGTCGTGAATACGACTTACTTTACTATGGGGCGCCTTTTCAAAATTAGCCATATGGAAGAATGGGCAGAACTTAATCGCGAATATCTCGACTTGTATTAATGGTAGCAACATAATTCTTTCACCATTTCATCAAAAATATGATCAGGAATTCAGGATAATATTTTGAACAGTGTGCGATAACCACAAACAACTCAAAAATTAAGTTTTCTTAAAATTTGAAAACAACGCGGAAAACTTTTTACTTTCGCTTGGGTTTTTCGCGCAAGGACGACGTTTTTGAGATAGTCAGGCACATATCTTCAACTGAATGCGTATAAAAGGGGAACCGTGGTCGAAAATCGATCATTTCTTTTCGTGCGTTCGATGGAAGCAGACGTCGTGGGAGTGGAATCATCAACCAGCAGCGACAGAGAATGCACCTTCTGCGTGGTTAATAAAAACCTCAAACGCTCAGGTCGCATCTCTCATTCGCTTGCTGGCCATCGAAGCGCGAGGACCAGCCAGCAGCAGCAGCGGGAGTTAACCAGCAGCGAGAGAGAATGCACCTTCTGCGTGGTTAATAAAAACCTCAAACGCTCAGGTCGCATCTCTCATTCGCTTGCTGGCCATCGAGGCGAGAGGACCAGCCAGCAGCAGCAGCGGGAGTTAACCAGCAGCGAGAGAGAATGCACCTTCTGCGTGGTTAATAAAAACCTCAAACGCTCAGGTCGCATCTCTCATTCGCTTGCTGGCCATCGAGGCGAGAGGACCAGCCAGCAGCAGCAGCGGGAGTTAACCAGCAGCGAGAGAGAATGCACCTTCTGCGTGGTTAATAAAAACCTCAAACGCTCAGGTCGCATCTCTCATTCGCTTGCTGGCCACCAAGGCGAGAACCAGTAGCGACTGAAACAGGATTCTGAGTCTGTTATTGGATCTAAATTTAGGTCTTGAACTCAGGGTCCAGTTCTCTATTCCAGACTTCTATTCGGTTCTTCTTAAAACCATAATAATACTCCTAAAGAATTATGCGGAATTTACTTTACTGTACCTCTATACAACCCATTTTTGTCGTGAATACGACTTACTTTACTGTGGGGTGCCTTTTTCAACGGAAAATCATAACGCTTGTATTTAATTTACCAGTGATGATCACATGGAATGAAACCTTCCATTTCTACTACATACAGAAATATTTGCAATCGAAGTAACTCGGTGGAACGCTATTCGCTTTGTTGATGACGGGACGTCAGCAAACAAACAATCTTCGATACAAGTGCAATATATCCGTTGTGAAAGTTTGCCCAACATTTGTAAGAGAATCTCTTACAATAAGTACCTTAGCTTTCGCGGAGAGCAATGCGAGCACGTTATCCGTTTGTATGTTTCATCTGCGTCTGGCAGAAGAAAGAAAAAAACTGAAAACCGTTTCGATTCAATGGAAATTGTCAAGAGTGTGGCTTTTTGACAGCAGCAGAGCAGCGACGCCAGCTGAAGCGAGTGAATGAGTTTGGCACTCATACCGCATAATTAGCCTCCTAATCTTCGCACCCGCACGGGAACTACCGTTTTAAGTTGATGATTCTGTGGTTCACGTAGCGTCGTAGCTCAAATTGAGCGAAGCAAGCAAAAGAAACAAAACAAACCATCAAATTTCGATAACCGATCAGCGGTTGCAAAAGGCAAAAGCAGAGGTTAGACAGACAACGCAGCCTCACCGTTTGTGCAAAACGTCTTCAACTCGGAGGAGCAGCCGCCATGATGGAAACGTTGAGCGGTCAAATATTTGCGCAATTTCGACTTCTGCCTTTTTAAAAAAATAAAGTTTGTTGGGTTGCGGTAGTTTTCAACCGAATGGTAACTAATTAAAATGCACTGAAACGGGAAGGCAGAGTTAATGTGAATGTACAAAGAGGAAAAAAAAGTGTTGCTTTGATACGGTTTGTTGAGTTTTTCCTTCTCCTCCAATCTATACTTTACTATCTATACGGCGCTGTCCAAGATGTGTGGGCATGTGAAGGTGGCATAAGTATGCGGAAAGACGCGCGTAAAAATGTTCCAACGAAAGTTTTGTTACCAAATAAAATTTAATTTTAAAAAAAGCAATCGATACATGATTTTTATAAAAAGTGCATGTAGATAAAATTTGAGTTTTGCGCCATTTACTCGTTCTTAATCCGAGGAAATCCCGAAATTTGAGAAACTTTTACCAGCAACACTATTTCTTCGAATTTAAATTAACAGATTTAACTAAAACTGAGTGATTTTTCAGTTATTCTTTTTTCTGTTTCAATGTCAAATTCAGCAAAGTGAGCGACATTTTTCCGTTTGGCTTGAAAAATTCAGAATAAAACAACGCTTCTTCAATTTGCTTCGAGTAGATTAGTGGTCCCTAATATTACCTCATTTGTTAACCTACCGTTTTTAAAATCTCTTGGAAACTTTTTTACGTGAATATGTCTTACTTTCTATGAGGTCGTCAGGCAAATATCAGCCCCGATGTTAAACTGGACAAGTATAAAAAGTAAATCATCGTCGAAAATCGATCATTTATTCTTGTGCGTCTAAATTAAGTTTTAAGTGCTTAGAAAGCACCTTACAGATCCTGCTTCCACTGTCGGAAAGTCATTATAGTTTAAATAGCATATTTTACAATTGTGCATCTCCGAAACGTAAATAATATAACATATATTTTTGGTATTTTTATACGGGAATAAAATGGAATCTGGATCCCCAATCAAATGGATCCTCAATAAAAAAAGCTGAAGATTCAGTAATTACGAAATTTCACTTCGTTGCTTTTGCCGAACTTTTAGTAACGGTTATGCCGAACAGACTGACAATTTCTGTAATAACTGACGTTTATCACATTTTAGTTTACCGAGACTCCGCAATTTTATAGATAATTACCGAGTACTCGGCGGTGCAAATCTCGGTGCAAAGTCAACTAAAAAAGCTTACTACGAAGAGACATTTTGAGTTTCGGGAACAGGAAAAAGTCACACGGCGGCAGATCTAGCGAATAGGATGGCTGAGCGAGGACAGTGGTGCCGTGTTTTTGCCAAAAAATTGCGCTCAACTAGAGTCGCATGCAATAAAGCATTATCAAACTGAAGAATCCTATTGTTGGCTGCAACAAATTTGTCTTTTTCTTACAGATGGACTCACGCAAACGCCGAAGTATAGTATCTTACAGCATTTTTGTTGATTCTTGCCATGCTTCCTGGTGTCTGATGTCGATGTACGTCCAGAACGAGACAAATCTTCGACCACTATAACACTACCCTCTTTAAATGACTTATACCGCGGTATAAGTCATTTAAAGAGGGTAGTGTTATAGTGGTCGAAGATTTGTCTCGTTCTGGACGTACATCGACATCAGACACCAGGAAGCATGGCAAGAATCAACAAAAATGCTGTAAGATACTATACTTCGGCGTTTGCGTGAGTCCATCTGTAAGAAAAAGACAAATTTGTTGCAGCCACCAATAGCAGACGTTGGACTCTGGAACTGAATTCAATGTATAATTTAGTTCCAGAATACAGGTTCAAAAGTTTAAAGTAATACTCTGGGCCTTAATCCCAGTACTGGAGCTAGATTTTTAGAAATGGTTTCCTGACTAGATTTGAGAACTGAATTTAGTGCCTTAATTTAAGTTCGGTATTCGAATTCAGAATTTTGATTCAGGAACTCAACTTCAGAATTCATGAGCAAAATTTGAAGTATGAATTTTAGATCTAAACTCTTAACATGTATTTTGGTTGGACTTCTGAACCAGAATTCAATTCCTAAGGCTTTAAAATCACTTTTATCTAATTCCAAAATTCGCTTTCAGAACTCAGGCTTTGAATTCAGAGCCTGCATGATGGAATTGAATTCGGAAATTTCAGATTTCAGTCCCAGGATTAAATTAAGTGGTGGATTCTAGAAATGAATTCAGTTCCAAATTTGTAGAACCTAGTTCATGAATTGAATTCTTGATATGGATTCTGAACCTGAAGTTCGTCACTGAATTCGGAGTCTCAGGTTCCAAATTTAGTTTCTTGACTAGATTTGGGAACTAAATTTAGTGCCTCAATTTAAGTTCGGAATTCGGATTCAGAATTCCGAATCAGGACTTCTACTTTAGAATTTAGAAACAAAATATAAGGCATGAACTTTGGATCTAAGCTCTTATCCTGAATTTTGGTACTGACTTCGGAACCAAAATTCAATTCCTATGCTTTCAAAATCTCTGTTAGCTTTAGACTCTAATTCCTCAATTCAGTTTCAGAATTTACTTTCAGAATTCAGGTCTTAGAATTCAGAACCTGCATGCTGAAATTGAATTCTGAAATTCGGTTCTGGAACTGAATTCAGTTCCTTAATTCAAGTTCAGATTTCAGTTCCAGAATTAAATTAAGAGTCAGATTTTGGAAATTAGTTCAGTTCAAAATTTGTAGAGCTTACTTAATTTATGAATTGAATTCTTGATATGAATTCCAAACTTGAATTTCGCAACTGAATTCGGAACCAGTCCCAGGTTCCGAATTTAGTTATTGAATCCAGAGCTGGTTCCTTGTCGAGAGTTTAGATTCTGGGCTCTTAAAGACAATTTATTCCCATTTGTACGAATTTTTGGTTACTTGGAAGGGCAGCTTGTTTGTAAGAATCGCTTAAAGGCATGTTTTTTGGAAGTGCCGGGCAAAAAATCTGAATGCAAAAACCGGACAAAATCTTTTGTTTCGGGAGAACCTTTTAAGTATTTATCCGGAATTTGCATTCAGTTTTTTTTTTATCTGGTTCTTTCAGAAAAACAAGTTTTCAAATGATTGTGGCATAGCAAAATACGTATCCGGTTTTTGCATTCAAAGATACTTAAACGGGCCTTTTCAAACTAACTTGCACGTATCCGATTTTTGCTTTCAGCCGTTCAATACCCACATCCACCGTATTCACCAGATTTGGCTCCCAGCGACTACTGGCTGTTCGAAGACCTGAAAAAATGCTCGCCGGTAAGAAATTTCACACGAATGAAGAGGTTATCGCTGAAACTATGAAGGCCTATTCCAGCCAAAAGATAAATCGTTCTACAAAAGTGATATTGAAATGTTATGGAGATTACGTTGATGAATTAAGTTAATTTTGTTAGGCCAGGGACTTTTCATCCCATATGTTAGGCCTAGAGAATCATGCATGTGACACTTAATTTTTGCATTTCATTTCACACAGTATTAGAGCTAATTCTAAAACTTTCGGGGTCGTTTTTTCGGAAACCAATGTGTCCAATGGAAGCTCGGTTGGGTATTCATCTTCATCATTCATCGAAGTAACACTTCCATGATTTAGCGCCATGTTTGCATCATAACATAAACAAGCATTTCATAATCGGAAACACTTATTAACTCGGTTTTAAATATGATGATCAATAATTTTGCGGTTCTACAAATTGAAACTGCATTTAAAAAATTGTGCCCCTTATTTGCAGCATAAAAAACAATGACCAGGTTCAAAAGATCACACTCATCAACCCATAACTCTGGAACTGGGAGTCGGACTGGAATAACATTTTGTGTTCTAAACGAAATTTTATATGTTGAAGCATTGAAAATGGTGCAACATGCTTACGGGGGACACTTCTATGTCTTGAATAAAGACATACAGGCGGTATAAATCATTTAAAGAGGGTAGTGTTATAGTGGTCGAAGATTTGTCTCGTTCTGGACGTCTATCAACATCAAACACCAGAAAGCGTGACAAGAATCCACAAAAATTGTGCTGTAAGATCGTCGTATAAATGAAGAATACTACTTCGGCGTTTGCGTGAGTCCTTCTGTAAAAAAAAGACAGATTTGTCAAAGCCAACCATAGGATTCTTTAGTACGATAATGTTCCATTGCATGCGACTCTTGTTGAGCGCAATTTTTTTACCAGACACGGCACCACTGTCCTCGCTCAACCACCATATTCGCCAGATCTGGCACAGTGTGACTTTTTCCTGTTCCTGAATCTCAAAATGCCTCTTAGTAGTAAGCGTTTTCAGTCGACTGAATCGGTAAGAGTATTTACTACACATACTTTTTTGCCGAATCTCGGCAAAAAAGCTGCCGAGATTTGCACCGCCGAATACTCGGTAATTATCTATAAAATTGCGGAGTCTCGGTAAACTAAAATGGGATAAACGTCAGTTATTACCGAAATTGTAAGTCTGTTCGGCATAACCGTTACTAAAACTTCGGCAAAAGCAACGAAGTGAAATTTCGTAATTATTGAATCTTCAGCTTTTTTTTATTGAGAACATTTGATTGGGGATCCAGATTCCATTTTATTTCCGTATAAAAATACCAAAAATATATGTTATATTATTTATGTTTCGGAGATGCACAATTGTAAAGTATGCTATTTAAACTGTTGTCGAAAATGTTGGTTGACATATCGATGAAGTTCTTACGACATATCCTATAATGACTTCCCGACAGTGAAAGCAGGATCTGGAAGGTGCTTTCTACACACTTAAAACTTAATTTTGATCTCGGCGGAAAAAGATGCCGAAAACGCACGGCAAAACGATATTTCGGCAAATTGCGGCTAAGATAGCTTTTTCCAAAATTCTCTGTTTATTATTTCCGATTTCTCGGCAAATTAAAAATGTTATACTGATATTCGGTTTTGTAAATTTCCGTGTTTACCAGCAGTTGGTCGTTTTGCCGAAATCAACAAATTTATGATATCAATTTACCGAAATTTCGGTAAATAACTTTTAGACAACCAAAATTCGGTGATTTTTTTAGCCATTTTTCTTCAGTGCAAAACTGAGTGATGTAAATAAGTGCATGTGGTCTTATGTGGAATTAGTTGCAAATAAAAATTGAATCCGACTATAGCGATATGTTTCGTGATGTTAAGAACAAATTTGTTGAATGTTCGACGATTATTCGTAACAAGAAATCCCCCTTACGGGATGAAGATTCTCGCAACTCTAATCTACTGCATGAAATTAATTGGACTCCGGTATGATATATTCCCTTAAATATTCAAAGATTTATTGAGCCATTACTTTCGTTGTAGCCGGAATCTGATTTTCTGCGGAAAATCGAATTGTGTTCTCTACTGTAAATAACATGGAAGTGCATCCATTCTACGGCGTATCTGTTTTGGCAATATTTTCTTCGAGGGACAGATATTTTCTTATTTTACATTTCCTAGTCTATTAGTCTATTGAAATAAATAAACCAATGATAACGAGTTTTAACTGTAATGTTTATTATATAAATAAAATTTTGTTTTTAATAATTGCTTAAATTCTCGGCAATAGCTCACATGCTTGAACACCGATAGCGACGACACGACCAGGCTCTCCGAAGAAAAATCAGCATTAAAACTGTTCGCTAACGATTCACCGCCAGTTACCACAAATCTTGCGACCCCTTGTAAATGATAAAAATAATCTTCTCGAGCAACACTGTTTAAGTTGCTATGGACTAGTTACCAAGGAACCCCAAAACAAATAAACATGTTTTGAAAGCGGTGGAATAGTTCTTTTAGTGTTAAACTTTGTCCAAATTAAGCAGAAATGCATTTAAATGAACTCGATTTTCGGAATTTAATCGAAACTAAGGATGAAACCAACGAACGAGGACAATGATCAGCTTCCAGCGATTCATTCGTACACTTCACCTGCTAGCTTTTCTGGGCAGTAGGATTCGGTGTAATATACCGGTGTCAAAATTGTTTTGTGTCGGTTGATTGCGCAGCAGTGGAAACAGTATTTCACCTTGTTGGCCACTATTCGAGGATTACTAGTGGAATTCCACAAAAAAATCATTTTACCGTACGTTATGCAGGTACCGCAGAGCACTAGTCTCGTTGTCGGTCATTTCCATGTCTTCCTTCTCACACAACGATTTCAAGTCAAGACCTGAATTTTGAACTTGGCTTTATAAAAGACATAAATCATACTCCTCAATTTTTACATTCCGCTCGAATTAAAATGTTCCGTAATATAAAAACCGGTCTGAAATTTATTTTGTTTACATTCATCTTGCCTTCGATATGCAGTAACCAAGGTTATGGTGACTGTTATTCAAAATCAATAAATATATCAACTTGTGCTGCCAGTTTAAAAAAATACACTAGCGTTTTCGATTTGACATTTCCAGTTACTGAGGGGTAGTTAAATTTACGATACAGTTTTGATAGACGAGTGGCAGGTCGTGTCGTCGCCGATAGTTTCGGTTATTTGTTTCCAAAAGCGACGAAGATCTTGGTAATTTATAATTTTCTCAAAACAAAACAAACGTTTCGAAATTCATATGAAAAATATCAGGAATTTAAGTTGTTTTAATGTCTAATCTCGGCAAAGTTTTGCCGAGACTCGGGAAAAAAATCTAAGTGTGTATAAATAATCAACAATAATTTATTTTTGCTATACTCACAGGATAGATCATAGATTCTCACGTCTCCCTTTTGGACTAATTCCGGAAAATTTTCCCAAAAATATTTCGTCGAAAGATAACAGCGTAGTACAAAGCGAAAATATAAAACGTAAATGACAGTTGTCTTGCCGAATTTCGGCAAAAGCTAACACAAATTTCGGCAAATGCATTCGCTGGTTTCGGGATAATTGTTAAGCACCGCAGAGTTCAGCACAAGATTTTACCAAATCTCGACAAAAAATTTTTGAAAAACCGGTATATCTACTAAACGAATCAAGGAAAACAAAAAAAATCAGCAAAATTGTAAGTTGTCGATTTATCTCGGCATTTTACTTTACCAAGGTCGAGAATTAATTTAAAGTATGTACGAAAAATTATTGGAAGATTAAGTTAAGCGTTGGCATATGTGTGGCGCTTCAGAAAAAAAAAACATGTTTTGTGTGCTTTGTTTTTACAAAATTCGTATAGTTTTTGAGCAGAAGGTATAATGACAAGAAATTCGAACTTGAAATAATTTCCAGCTCATTTTTGATTTCCATTCCTGATAAAAACCACGGGAACAGCCAATTTGTTTTTGTGTTGCACCAAGGGATGTCGGATTTCAATTATTCAATAATCGAATATAATTTTCTAGGTCGTCGATAACATTTTAGTCCATTATCAGGCATATTAATCGCTCACTCGTATTCCTCGAGTTATTCGATTCTCCAATAATCTAGTATAAATTGATATTTTTATCGATTAATAGATTTTTTTCGATTCCTCGATTAACCGATCGATTATCCGACATCCTCCAGTTCCAGAATCAAAGCAAACCTGAATCATTCGTTGCAATGAAATGTGGCCACCTCCCGAACTATACCGTCTTGGTGTAGTGGAGTGTGTTGCTTTGAATTTTATAAGCATTTAATTTATCAACCCCAGTAACGCTCTTGGTAAGGGGGGAGGAAGAACCGAAACACTGCACTGCACAGCAAACCGACAGGTGCGTTGAACGTCGATAACGATCCGCTTCAGCGGACGCCTGCAATGTGGGCACGAACGACGCCCGTTGGTTGTGGTGAAGACGTTGGGGAGCTTCGCACAGCACAGGAATTAATTTGTTATCATTTACGTTCGGAATTAATTGAGTAGAATCACATTTTCACAATGAAATTGGTTGGGGCTGCTGCTGAGTCCTCAAACATCTTGTCATCAGATCAGTTGAGTGACCGAAACACCACAATCAAATGTTGACGCTTCGAATTGACAGTTTGCTCAGTAGGCGGGACGAAAAGTATTGCAATTCAACCGTAGTAAACATCACAATCGATTGTCCTTGTACGTGTCGTTTGTTCAGTTCTAAGTCGCATTTTCATGAAACAAAATTTGTTAAACTATCCTGCTCTGGCTGAGCTGTGCACCATGTCCACTTCAGTTGCAGCACAACCTGAATCGCTGGTGTTCCGCTAATCCACTCTTATTTTAACACCCAGAAATTGCGCATCGGTAACCAATTTTATTATCCTGTCAGGCATGTAGCATCCCGTTGCGCACACGTCTAGGAGTTCCATTACCGCACCATGTGTGTTAATTGGAACCGACAGCAGACTAAGGCGCTACGGCGGAGCCAGTTTCAAGTTTATCACCACAGCATCTTCGTTCGTTCGGTAACACTTTACAATCACTTATTTTTCACTGATTGCCTAAAGCAAGGCTCATCTTCAACTATTTTTTACGACACACGAAACCCATTCAAGATTCCTTATCGGACGGAGTTCAACCGTCCGCTTCACTTCGTCCACATCACATCAATCGAATGCCGTAAAACTAACGAATTTCCTTTTGGTCAATTGTATAATCCGAATTTCCTATCACTAAACCATCACTGCACATGTTCACCTGCAGAGATGCAGGAACCTCGAACCACCACTTGACTAACGCCAAAAAACCTAGTGTTAGGTTACCTGTGACAGAATCAGAACCGACCAGCGACGAACCGTCCTGAATAACAAACAAAAATTCGACCGTCTTCACTGGGGGAATGTCGAGCAATGAGGTTGCCGCCTGGCCGAACACCGAATGGGATGTGTTGCGGACAGCAGCGAACAGCAACGGCGGACACGGGCTGTTGAGCACGACGGAGCAGCAGCCGGACGGGGAGACCACAGAAAAGAAGGCTTCAAAAGTAGGCTATGGGCTACAAAATTGACTGCGCTCTCCTGCGGTAGCACCGCGCACCGCCACCTCGTCCATCGCACGCGGGTTTCGTTTGGGTGAAAGAAGGTGACGAATCGAATGGGAGCGAGAGAAAGAGAGAGAGAAAAGCTGACGATGCACTACTCCACGAGAAAAGCTATCGCCGAAGAGAATGTCGGAGAGTCTGAGAAACCGGAGAAATGGAGGAAATGCAGCAAGCCGAGCCACTGGACGGACGGACTGGTGTAGGGAAAATTGCTGCAAAGCAAGCAACTTTTTATTTACTCTTGTTGCGGTGTTTTGCTTGCTCTGCTTGGGTTCGTCGTCGGACGTCGGATGAGTCTTTTCATTTTACTCAATTCAATTTTCACACCTGAGCAAAACAATGACAATGGTTCCCATAACAGAGAAGCTTGATTTTCTTGTGCTAACATTTCTTGGAATTCTCGGGGAAAACAGAAACGTACGGAGCGCCGTTTAACCGTTTTCCTGGGCTTAGAACGATGGAAAGTATGCTGTTAGACCCAATTTTGTTGTGCCTTGTTTAACTCTTAAACAAAACTGCTTGTGTTCACTCGAATGATTAAAACAATTTGGAATTAAATGTGTTATGCTTGTTTGAAATAGAAACAATCCTTAAAATTAACTCTTTGTTATAAATTAATGGATTTATAGAATAAAAATTTCGACTATATTGTGCTTCTTATACTCAAGAATCTAGAAATACTCAATCGAAAATCAGTGAATCAAAATTAATCATAAACACACGAGTAGACAAAGATTTCGGCATTTCATAGAAAAAGGTGAGTGAGTAAGTTCACAAACATAACCGGATAGACGTGAATACGATTTTTATATGTACCTATCTTTCACACTTCCTCACATAGACAAGACCTAGACCAAGACCTAGACCTAGACCAAATCGATCAAAACCAAGTTCAAATCCTATTCCAAAACTAAGATCAAGACTAAGAAGAACACGAAGATAGAGACACTTTTGAATTTTATACATAAATTTTAAATTTTGTGCGAAGATTTTCAAAAAAGAAGCACTTCAAAAACTTCTAAGCGGAGTTCAGTCAGTGCTGTCATTTTTGTCGTGAATACGACTTACTTTACTATGGGGCGCCTTTTCAAAATTAGCCATATGGAAGAATGGGCAGAACTTAATCGTGAATATCTCGACTTGTATTAATGGTAGCAACATAATTCTTTCACCATTTCATCAAAAATATGATCAGGAATTCAGGATAATATTTTGAACAGTGTGAGATAACCACAAACAACTCAAAAATTAAGGTTTCTTAAAATTTGAAAACAACGCGGAAAACACCTTACTTTCGCTTGGGTTTTTCGCGCAAGGACGACGATTTTGAGGTAGTCAGGCACATATCTTCAACTGAATGCGTATAAAAGGGGAACCGTGGTCGAAAATCGATCATTAACATTGTTAGTCCATATGAAAGAGCCGTTGCTGATAGCGTAGCTGAGGTTGACCAATCAGACAGCTTGGTTCCTGAGGAAAGTAGAGTCACTGCGAATGAGCTGATGGCTTTTGTGAAAAAATCCAAAAATATGAAGGCCCCCGGTTTCGACAACACATTCAACATTGAGCTGAAACATTTGAGTATTCGCTCATTTGTCTTCTTAGCTAAAATTTTTAACAGGTGCTGGGAGCTTGGTTACTTCCCTTCAATGTGGAAGTTAGCTAAAGTTATCCCAGTTTTGAAACCGGGGAAAGATCCTTCCTTTTCCAAGAGCTATCGGCCCATCAGCTTACTCTCTGCCCTATCCAAGCTGTTTGAAAAGTCAATACAAAGGCGAATTCTTGCTTTCGCAGATGAACAGGATATATTTCTGGAAGAACAGTTTGGGTTCCGGAAAGGAAGATCCACCATCCACCAACTCACAAGGGTTAACAACGTCATCCAGCAAAACAAATCAGTGTCCAAAACGACTGCCATGGCAATATTGGATATTGAAAAGGCATTCGATAATGTGTGGCACGATGGACTGGTGTTCAAACTGCATCGGTATAATTTTCCCATGTATCATATTAAAATTATCAAAAATTATCTTGCAGATAGAGCATTCCAGGTTTCTCTGAATAATGCACTTTCAGAAAGATTTACTATTCCTGCTGGTGTACCCCAGGGAAGTATCCTAGGTCCCATTCTATACAACATTTTCACATCAGACATCCCACCTCTTCCAGGTGGTGGTGTTCTGTCACAATTTGCTGATGATACTGCCATTCTTTACAAAGGTCGTGTCATTAATGCTCTGAAGAATAAGCTACAGACAGGTCTGGACGCTTTAACGGAATATTTTACAAGCTGGAAAATTGTGATCAATGCAGCAAAAACTCAGGTCATCTTGTTTCCACATTCAAGATCTCCAAAACTTGTTCCATCAGACGAATGCAGAATACGATTCGGTGATGAGGTCATTCAATGGTCCGATGAAGTTATCTATCTAGGACTCACCTTTGACAAACATCTGATATTCAGGTCACATGTTGACAAAATCGTTCAAAAATGCAGCATACTCATTAGGTCTCTGTATCCGCTGATTTGTAGAACATCTAAACTATGCCTGAAGAATCAGATGGCTGTCTATAAACAAATCATCTACCCCGCAATTGAATACGCAGTCCCTGTTTGGCGGGGTTGTGCACGAACACACAAACTTAGGCTTCAACGCATTCAAAGTAAGATCTTAAAGATGATTCTAAATCTACCCCCTTGGACAAGGACTAGTGAAGTACATGAGATTGCCTCACTGGATATACTAGAACAAAAATTCGAACAATACTGCACGAAATTTGAAGAGAGGTGCTCAATCTCTGAAATACAAATAATTCAAAATTTGTACGTATTAGGTTAGGGATAGTTATAAGTAGGTAGACATTTTATAAATAATTAAAATAAATATTATGATTAAACATTAGTATGTAAAACAAGAATAACTAAAACACCTAATATTAATAACGAATCGTATGAACAACAAAGATGAAAGGCCAAAGGGTCAAAACACTTGTACTGTAAAATGTTGATGTAATACACAAAAATAAGATTAATAAACAGATATTTATGCATGCATGCGAAAATCGATCATTTCTTTTCGTGCGTTCGATGGAAGCAGACGTCGTGGGAGTGGAATCATCAACCAGCAGCGACGGACCAAATTGAGTTCCTCGATTTGGTCCTTGTGAATGCTAGAACCGAATCCCTACAGCATATTGATAATTTCTTTCAATAAATTATGCAAATCCGAAATGAAATAATCGACAATAAAATTCTGTATGCGGCTATTTTTATAGCCGTTAGGACCGCCCATTAGTGAAAAAGCTACAAACGAAATCACATAAAAGGAAATCTCTTAACAAAAATTCAATCAGTTTGGATTCAATCGTCACTGCGAGCAGATGTGTTTTGTGTCGTCTGCACGCTTTCGACAAGAGCGATTACGTCACAGCTGCCAGTCATTAGCATTGGGGAAAAAAACAACGGTGGAGAGCATTGCACAATAACAGCCTAATGGCTCTAAAAGTTTTCTAAAGAACTATTAGGATTTGTTGTTTGCAAATCGTAGGGAAATATCCTCAGTTTACTGCAAATCAAGAATAGTTTGCTTAGATTTGTGCACTTTTCGCTGTGTGAAATTCACAGTAATCGAGATCAAGTGAAGCTTTCTTTGTTTTTGCGAAAAATGTGAAAAAGGGGAATGCGTGCATAATTCATACAATTGATATTCGGAAGTGTTAAGGAACATGTCAGTTGTTTTTGTATTCACGACATCCAGTTATGTCTCTGACATTACCCACCCGCCTTTTTTTTTTTCAAATATCTGTATTTGGCAAAAAAAATCTATCTGTACAATATCGTTCTCAAAAAATAAACATCGATTTAGTGCGGAAACTGATTTTGCGACCAAAAAAAAAATCGCTCGACCTGGTTTACCCCTATGGAATCCAACACAAAAACTCGGTATTTATCTGTATGAAAATTGAAATATCGGTATTTTGAAAGAGCATATCTGTATTCATGTATCGAGTCCAAAAATCGGGAATCGGCATAGTTGGCAGCGCTGAGTTTAGTACATCATCAAATTCTTTAGGGCATGTTCAGTAGTGTTCTAGTTCTAGATGCACTTATGTCAGTTAAAAAATTTAAATCTGGATTTTATAACAAGAAAAATTGGCAGCCCCAGCAGTGTTTTACTCGTGTTTGAAATATACAAAAAATAGAACGGCATCGCAGACCAATTTTAAATTTGACAGAAGAACTGGTCAAATACATAAAACTAGAACGGCTTGCTGGGGATACATTTGTTCCAGTTTCTGTTCTATTATAGATCTTTCATATAGAACTTCTAGCTGCTGAATTTGCTCTTAGGCTGTGAACCATTTCACGGTTAATTTTAACTTTTGGTTAAAATCTGACACTTGAGTGGTTATTTGGTGTCGAGTAGTTAAATTTGACTAAAACTGTGGCCCATTTCAAAATTTGACGGACGGAAAGTTATTTCGGTTTATTTTCCACTGGAAATAATTTCAACTAAAGAATTAGTATTATAATTTTCATTGCGAGATTTTTTTCAGTGTTGGAAAATAACTATCGATCTGTCAAAAATAACCATGCTCTCGAGCAGGGTTATTTTTGACAACATCAAATTAACCACTCGAGTGTCAGATTTTAACCAAAAGTTAAAATTAACCGCGAAATGGTTCACAGCCTTAGTATTTAACGCGGAAAATGAGTTCTACCCACTTGCATGTGCCTGGCAGATTTCCTCCCAGACGTCTGGCAGGGTCTGCCAGAATGTTTTTTCCGGATTCCGTCAAGAGTCTGTCAACAATGCATCAACCGTTTCCGGCAGAGAATTTCGCCTAGTGGTTATTAACAATTCTGTTTCTGCCGGATATTTGCAATACAAGACTGGTAGAACCGTTTTGAATCGGTTCTTTATTTTAAGTGCCTTCTCACATTATCGTAATGAATTCTTACTCGACTGTATAAAATCAGAATATTGTAGCATGTTTTGATCTTGAAGGCCATGAATCAGGTGTGCAACTTTGCTTCCACCGTTTTCCGATAGGTGGTTGTACCGGCTGAGGCTGCTCAAAATACATAGATGATAATGACTTTAAAGTGAGTGTGTAAAGTGCCTAACGAAAAAAAATTCGAAAAAAATGCAGCTGAAGCGCATCGAATGCTCTCAGAAACTTACGGTGATGCTGTTCTGAGTGAAAGAACGTGTCGGGTGTGGTTTCAACGATTTAAAAATGGCGATTTCGATGCCAAAGACAAACATGGTGGTGGCAGAGAAAAAAGTACAGGTGTGTAATGTCAGAGACATAACTGTATGTCGTGAATACGAATAAAACTGACACTCTTTCTTTATACTTCCGAATATCAATTAGTTGATCGATTGTGTGAATTGTGCAAGTTTTGCCCTTTTACACTATTACAATTTGAAACGATACACCTAAAGTACAGCAAAGATTAGTTACATTAAACATTCTGACACACAAATATTACGAAGTAACCAGTATAGTTATTTATGATAAATAATGGTGGTAACCTTTTAAGAAGGCGTTCGTGATGGAGAGTGATGAGTTTAGTTCAAATTCCGATGGATACCATTGACTTCTGTAATCTATTTCCAGGATGACCTGTTGTCCGTGAATGCGATACTGATATGTGTTCTGTTGGAGTCTCCTGCTTCTTCCGTTTGTGGTAACAAGCTTTGTATTTCGCTTGGAGATTCCTCGATCGCACCATAATTAACACGATGACAACGACAGCCAAATTCGAAGTGAGTGGCTTCTGAGTCGGTGCTATGCATTCTATACAGCAAATCAGCAGAAAGTTTACTACAAACTACAACTGATGGAAAAATGGTCCGTGTACAGTATGGTGAAGTAAAATTTCGCATAATTCTTTGGGTATAGAATTATGGTTCTAAATGGCACCTTAGAGAATTTTGAGGTCGATTATTTCATTTCGGATTTTAATATATTAGTAAACGATACTATCAAAATCCTGTACGGGATTAATTTCTGGCATCCCAGAAGAGCCAAATTGTATAATTTCTCTGATTTTAAACACTGATTGGATATAAACGATTTTAAACACTGTTGCGAATTTAGTACTGAATTTAGAAAATTTAGAATTTAGAATTTAGAAAATTGCAAAAAACTGATCAAATTGTCTTAGATTTGCACTACACTGATAATTTTAATTTTCGATTTACAAAGAAGCAATCTTTATAGTTCTTTAGGTAACATTTAGAGCCATTAGAAGAGCTGATTTTGCATAATGTTCCACATTGTTGTACATTTTCCGTTGTATTTTATTCCAATGCAAACGCCACCAAAAGGATGTTGTAATCGATCATCTTCGAAGGGATATTGGCTCGACGACCGGAGCGTTTGAGGTTTTGTACAACGCTAAAGGTCTGCTCTTATTACTAGCGACTGCACCACCTGTCGATTGAAGTCCAAATGAGAGTTGCGAACTGAGCGTTTTAGGTTATTAACCACGCAGAAGGGGCACTCTCCGAAGCTGCTGGTTGAATTAATCATTCCCACGACGTCCGCTTCCATCCAACGCACAAGAAGAAATGATCGATTCTCGACCACGCTTCCCCTTTTATACGCAGTCAGTTGAAGATATGTGCCTGACTACCTCAAAATCGTCGTCCTTGCGCGAAAAACCCAAAGTAAAGAGTTTTCCGCGTTGTTTTCAAATTTTGAGAAAATTTAATTTTTGAGTTGTTTGTAGTTATCTCACACTGTTCAAAATATTATCGTAAATTCCTGATCATATTTTTGATGAAATAGTGAAAGAATTATGTTGCTGCCATTAATACAAGACGAGATATTCACGATTAAGTTCTGCCCATTCTTTCATATGGCTAATTTTGAAAAGGCACCCCATAGTAAAGTAAGTCGTATTCACGACAAAAAAAACCTTCAAGGATGAACAACTAGAAGCATTGCTTGATGAAGATTCGTGCCAAACCCAAGAAGAGCTTGCCGAATCGTTGGGACTGAATCAGCAAGCCATTTCAAAACGTATCAAGGCCCTGACCATGATTCAGAAAGAAGGAAACTGGGTGCCGTACGAGTTGAAACCGAGGGACACCGAGCGCCGTCTATTTGTATGTGAGCAACTGCCTCAAAGATAGAATCGTAAGAGGTTTTTACATCGAATCGTAACCGGTGATGAAAAGTGGGTTCGATACGATAATTCTAATCAGAATTTCGCAGAAATTCGCAGAAAATCATGGGGAAAGCCCGAGCATGCTACTTCGTCGAAGGCAAAACCGAATATTCACGACGCCAAGGTTATGATTTGAATTTGGTGGAATCAGCTCGGTGTTACGAGCTCTTGAAACCAGGTGAAACCATCACAGGAGATCGCTACTGAACGCAACTGATGCGCCTTAGTCGCGCGCTAAAAGAAAAGTGGCCACAATATCAAGAGCGCCATGACAAAGTCATCCTCCAACACGACAATGCTCGGCCTCACGTCGCAAAAGTGGTCAAAAAGTATCTGGAAATGCTGAAATGGGAAGTCTTGCCCCATTCGCCGTATTCCTCACATGTCGCCCCTTCTGACTTCCACCTATTCAGTTCGTTGGCACGCGGACTGGCAGATCAACATTTTCAATCCTTCGAAGAGTTGGAAAATGGATTGATTCATGGATAGCGTCAAAAGAGGACTCCTTTTTTTCGAACCGGGATCCAAAAATTGCCGGAAAAATGGGAAAAAGTTATCGCTAGCGACGGACAATACTTTGAACAATACATCTGTAAGCACTTTTTCGCAATTAAGCTTTTAATTTTGGGAAAAACGGCGGAAGCAAAGTTGTATATCATATTTCAGTTATTCTCTAGCTTGTAAGTTTAGAGATACGAGGTAAATAATTTACCGTGTTTTCGGTGAGGTAAATGGAAATGTCGTTCAGTTTATTTGACGAAAAGCATTAAAAAAAGAAAATTTTGGAATGAGTTGATGTTTTTGTTGTGCCAGTTTGATCTTTCCAGTATTAATTAACAAAATTTGTCAACAATAGTTTAAAGTTGCTCGAATAGTGGAAGATGGAAAGTTCTACCTCATCCGCCCCATAGTCAAGAATTGATCCCCTCCGTCTTTCACCTGTTTCGATCGGTACCAATATGCGCTTCAAGTAAGCCAAGGAATTCAACGTTTGAATATCGGGCTATGAAATGCAATTTGAACTGTGTAATAATGATGGGTGAATTTTCAATCCCGCCCCACGATCAGTGAAGCCAACGAGAACAAATTCAGAACCATTTAACAGGTTCAGCACCTACCAACCTGTCTCGGTCCCGTGGAACGTAGACGACACAACAAAACAATTACCCCAGTAATTCTGCTCGGCCAACGATTTCGTGTTTATTTTCCTCGCGTCCCGCCCAGTTTTTGTGTTCGCTCTGTTGTAGTTTTCGATGTCAGCAGATGTGCTGATGTTAATTCATAAGCATTCCGGAGATTCGTTCGGTGAGACTCCCGGTGTCTCCGAGAAAGAAACGATGACGCCTGTTGGGAATTCCTATTCCATTGCCATATATGGGTCGTCATTCCCATATAAACCAGCCTCAGTTCCGAGCGCACCCATCCACGACGTGCGATGGAAAGAATTAATTATTAATCACTGTTCTGTTTCTGTTTGCTGCGATGACGGTTGTTTCGTGTGGGAAACGTCAAACACCTTTGGTTATGTAAGAGACAGCAGTCGGTCGGTCCGATTCAATGGAACAAAAATGGCATCAAGCACAATCCCATATTCTGAGCTCCTCTGGGAGCGCAGTAACTTCTGTCGGATAATGAGGGACTAGGAGCGAGAGAAAAACAACCCGCGCCGATCATTGTTAAAGTCATGTTGTCAGTTTCCGAGGTTCCCGCGGAGCAAGGTAACGGTTTGCGTCTATTTTTGGATATTGTGGGAAGCTAATTATAAGTCGCGACCGGGGGCTGACCTGGCAGATGAACCACACGGCAGACAGTGATGACGATGACGAAGGTTCTTGACAGGAAGGTGGTCGACCCACATCACGCTAGATTAATAAAATGATGATATGAACTTTATGTTTGGTGATCCGGCTATAATCCCGTAACGGGAGTTTCGCATAAACTAGATTTCCCTACGGCTTCCAGCGGACGGACGGAACACCGATCGCTTTGCATCATCATCTTTCAAGTGAAGCAATCAATTAAACATTTCCGTTGTTCCTAGAAAACTCAACAAGATCGGTACTCATCTGGTGGATTACCTGAACGGACTCCCCCACACCGTTTGGCGAACGGACTTCTTGCACCGTCATTCCGACAAGGAGCGAGCAGCTGGAACAAAACCAACGGTGGCTGCGTGCCGATCAAAACAGACCATTTTATTCGTCGCTTCGACCACGGACCACTTCAACTTCGATATCGGTTAATTTAAATCTCATCTGAATCAATTTACCACTTACCACCCTGTTGCCCCCGCCTTTCGCCGGGATCTCCCTCCGATGGACATTCTCACCGTTGAATGACGAACGCAATCAAGCGCATCGTCGATCGTCGCATCGTTCCCAGACTGCGGACTCGGGCTCCGTTGATGTTCTTCCGTGCACGGAGTCGGTTTGCATGGTCGGGAAGCGAGAGAGAGATAGAGAACCGTTGCTTTCCGCTGAATGCGCCCGAACATGATTAATTGGGCACCGGCAATGGTCGATTTGTGCCACGCACGTGGTAATTTTCGCATTTCATGTCTTGTTCGCGCACAAGCCACAAGAGATTCCCGCGCGGGTCCGGGTCCGATTCGGCGATAAAACCTATGTTTACAGCAATGGAGCAGCTTGAGTTTTCAATTAACGGTTAAGGTCATGAATTAGGTAGTCAATAAAACTCGTCATAGCCTATGATTTGCGGGGACCGGCTGATAGCAAACGAAATAGTGGCAAAGCCGGTCTAGGCGGGCTTGTTCGGGACGCAATAGATGATGATGGTTCCGAATCACGCATGGCACAGACCACCGCCACGCTAACGTATGTGGGATCCGGGCTGCCCGAGACAGTTATTACCGGTCGTAACACGTCGAGGAACATGGAACTGGCAATCAAACATTGAAGAGGCTATTTTCTTTCATGCACAAAGCTTCTGAAGAAGGAAAGTTTTTGTATGTTCTTCGGTACTTACTTTACTATGGGGCGTCTTTGCCAAATTCGCCCGGTACAAGAATGGGTAGAATTTAATCGTGAATATCTGGAGTTCCACTAAACGTAGCAACCTAATTCTTTTCACATGTAATCAGAAATATGATCAGCAATTTTTGATTAAATTTTCAACGGTATGAGATAACTATAAATATCTCAAAAACTAAGTTTTCTTTTTTCTGGAAACAGTGAGGAAAAATCATCACGTTTGCTCGACTTCATCGTACCCGCGACGACAGTTTAGAGGTAGTCCGGCATACATCAGTGGTAAAGCTTGGTCGAAAATCGATCATTTCTTTTTGTGCTCAGATAGTGCTCTCATTCTTTTTCAGATGTCGTGGCGAGCAGTCGCCTTCAACCAGTAGTGGCAGGGGACTGAATTTATTTTACTAAGTTCTAGAACTAAATTCAGAACCTGGATTCTGGAACTTAATTGCAAGTTTTTTTTTTGTATTCGATTGTAGAGGTTTTAACCTTAAGGTCATTCACCTCTTCGGGCCAGAAAAGTTTTCTGACCCTATGTGCAGGGTTGGGGATCGAACCCAGGTGGGCTGCGTGAAAGGCATCGAGATTTTTTTTTTCAATTTTAGAATTTAACTTTAAACTCCAGTTTCATAATTTAGTTCCAGATTACAGGTTCAGCAAAAAAAAAAAAAACAACTATGATTCTTGAACTGAATCCTAATTCTTGGATACTAGAACTGAATTTTGCCACTGAATTCTGAAGCTGTCCTAGATTACGAATTTAGTTTATGAATCCAGTTCTAGAGTTCAGCCCTGGCACTAACATCATCGTTGTTGATTGGAGATATTCTTCTTGATTAGATGGAGAAATAAAAAAAATAAAAATACAGTTTTATTTATATAGGGTAACGGCTCCCTATTTCATCCGAGCTCCTATTTTCATCTCATCCCTTCAGTTCATTATTTTGAACATGAATAATATCTTACAACGTATCTGTACCAAACTGTGGAATGTTTTCAAATGATTATTCAAGCTATTCTCACACTTTCTCATTGGAAGAAATGGTTTTAAATTCTTCGGTGATCGTTTTTTTGCATTTAAAACAAACTCACTTTTCAATTTAGGACACATTTTCGTCTCAAGATTTACAGTTCGTCATGTTTCTGAATATCTACTAATAGATTCGTCTCGAAACATGATCACTATTTCGCACAATTACACTACTATTGAATGCAACTTAATTAGTAATGTTTACTTGCCACTTGTTTAATTAACGATTAAAAACTTAAAAAACTACCCGACAAGCAATGAAAGTCTTTAAGAATATGAGATGATCGTTTTTCACTCAGTTCACTTGATTGCGCTTTGTTTTCATCTCATTTGGTGTCGCAAAGTTGCCAAGTTTTCTCATAATGTTGCAAAATAATTGTTTTCCTTCTACAAATTATCATCATAAAGTATTTGTTTTGGTATCCGTGACATTAGTTTAATTATATTGTTGATATTCATATTTCAATAAAACTGTTATGGATTCGAATATTACCAGAAAAAGTGTGTTAAATACAAATGATATAACCATTGTGGCAAATCTAGTAGCACTGGTTTCTTTCCGCTATATGTCAACATAACGCTGTTAAGTGTATGTTCTTCATCGACTGTGCTCAGAGATGCCAGATACTTTCATAGAAAATATGTATCTGCTCTATCTGTTTTCTCTAATAAAATGAATCAGTTCAAATTGGTTTAAAATTTTAATATAAATGTTTATCAGTGTTCACCATCAAATATTTGAACAAAAGATTTCCATTTTAACATGTGATTTGTCAGTTTATTAAAAAAAACTTTTAAAGAAGTAGTGTAATCAAATACTAACTGATACTCAGAGAGAAAAGTCTAACTTTTTACTTCTTATTTTTTACGAACCTTTACAAATCTGTATGAAATTTAGATAATCAATATATAATCTGTACTCTGATTTAAATCAGTATGCGAACGCAAAAATCTATACAATACAGATAAATCTGAATAAATGGCATCTCTGGTTCTGCATTTTGTTTTTAGAAGGGCTTATGCCTAAATAGTAACAATTCTTTTTTTTTTTGTTTTTTTAATTCTCTAAATTAACTGCACTGAAAAATTTTAAATTTAAAATGAAAGGTAACGGAAACGATCCAAAAAATTTTAAACGTGATTCCAAACTGTTTCTAAAAATATCGTGTTGTCTCATAGTTGGCATTAGGCCCTTTTTAAGGAAAATTCTGACATTTGGAACCTGAGAGTGTAATAGTGCAATATTTTAGCTGTAGTCATTGCTAATTTATGGGATGAACAAAGGACCAACGATAGGATAAAACCTTTGAGATGAAATTAGGAGATGAACATATCAGAAGTGTTTTATGTTTAAGTGTGTTTAAGTTTTATCCTTACAAATGAGATGAAATAGGGAGTTCTTACCCTAATGTTTTATTCATATTGTAGTATTGAGAGAGCGTTCGCTCCTGGGGTTAAAAGCTTGTTTTGATCAGAGATGCCAGTATAAACAAACTTGAATTTGTGTGAATATTTGGTTTGATTTTCTGGAGGAGTAAAATAATAAAAGTTTGAAGTGAAGTGTGCTGCTAAATTTTGCTAAAAACTCTTTTGATAGAATGTTTACCTCTATTCGTTATATTCGAACTCATTAAAATACAAAATACAAAGAAATAAATGGGTGAAATTTTTGTTAAAATGTTAAATTACGAAATGAATGTTAAAATTCTAAGCTGTGTAGGATAAGTAATTGAACTGATCATTTACTCAGAATTTAAATTTCAAAATTCACACACATATTTAAGCTCCTTTTCATTCAATATTGTTGGTTCCTTTCCAGTTTACGAATCTGTTCCGAATTCGAGTGTTACAGAAATCAACCACAAATTTTGACTGTGAAGCAGAGATGCCAGATTTGTCTGTTAATCTGCAGATTTCGTGCATAGTGCTGCAGACAGTTTTTGTTGTGCAGACTTTAGAGTATCATACTTTATAGAGAAATTGTTGCCAGCAAGACATACTTGCTAACTGCAGATTTTTTTTCGGATATACAGACTTTTGCACCCCTGTCTGAAGATATTTGAAATTTTCACCTGGCATCTCTACTGTGAAGAACAAATTCTGTTCTTTGCTAACAATACTCCTCTTGATTTCCTCAGCAACATACGAGCAACATGAGAACGTCCTACGCGCACGCCTACTGCGATGCACCCGATTTTCTCGAACCTCGATTTGTGAATCGATTTTTACAAACTTACATTCAAATGTAAGTTCTTATAGTTTTATAGTCTACTACTAAATTTTATACAGATGGGAGGGTTTCGAAATTGCATTGTAGAATGTGCAAAAATATGGGACGCATTGTACTCAATTATCACGAAAATTACTTAATCGATTTTTTCAAGCTTAGGTGTCAATTTAGAATTTAATTCAAGATTAAATTTTCCTCCGGATCCGATTTCCTGTTCCAGAAATACAGATTGATTACAGATGTTGTGATTGGTAATGCTAACAGAAGCTAAATCCTGAATCCTTCGGATATGAAAAACCTGTTTATAAAAGACGACAATGATAATCTTCGATCTCCGATTCCTGAAGTATCGGCGGTAATGGTTAAAGGATACTGAAATGAATCGATTTCTCATAGATGTTTGAACTGGCTTTCAAACTATTGAAGGTAATCTGCTAGCTTAACATGTTTCTAGATAGAATTCATGATATTGTAACTCGTTTTTTCGCCTGAATTGAGTTATACAGCTTCTGACTCTCTTCTCTCACAGATAAACCTTGCTTGGGGCTTCATGATGGTTGGGTCAGCGCTTCGATCGAGCCAATATTGTGTTCTATCGGTCCGATGATCTGGTCGATGCGGCTCGATAAACCCACTGGGAATCTGTTGCCCGCCTGGTCTCAAGAATCGTTTCCATTTTTGGATTTACATGCAGGATTGACGAATATCAAATGAAGTCGAACAGAAAAAAAGAAGGAAGAACGATCTCGCAAATTGTCACGTGGCGAGTAAATGACGCAATTTCGTCTGCAAAATTTTGACAGCTGCCGGAATTTTGACAGGCTTCTGCCAGCTGCCAGAATTTTTTACAATCGGGAGAGTTTTGCAGTGTACACTCTAAAGTGTAGTTAACTATTTAGTAGTAAGATCAATATGCAGCATTCAGTTGATTCGTTCAACTTGTTGGAAATAATGTCAGAATAGGGAATGAAATTTTATTTACAGAACATACCAGTCTACATCAGAGTTGCCATCTTCAAATCTGTGTTTCAACATGAAAAATCTGTGCACCATCTGTGTTACATATTTCCAATCATAATCGGTAAAAAACATTTAGAAAATCTGTCTTTATTATGAAATATTCATAAACATCTGTAGAAATCTGTGAGTTTCGATAAAATCTGTATTCTGTGACGCAGAATCTGTTAGGCAAAATAGAGAAAAAAATATCTGTGATTTTACAGAAAAAATCTGTGAATATGGTAACTCTGGTCTACATACCAAGCATTCTTCAAAGACAACTGTCTTAAGACCGATGCAGCAATCAATCGGACGATGATATGTTGGCGGCACTTACCTGAAAGAATAAGAAATAGAAAGAATAAACATTAATCAGCATCAAGCAAACACTAGGCTCCATTCACAGGAAGGTCAAACAAATTCCTACTAAACACAGTTAGAGCAAAGTTAGACAAAACACAGTCAACGAGTCCGCTCCGATTCCAACCCCGGGTTACCAACCATTCAAGAAAAAATGGAAATAGCTTGCTCCGGTGGTGCCAAACGGCCGCATTAGCGGCTGCATAATTATAGCTGTATATTACTTAGTTTTCCGAAGATATAAAGAGGCCCATTACTGTTGTGCAGTGCGCTCCAGAGCAGAGTGCCTGAAAATAATAATAACAACAAAAACAAGCGCCATCTGTTGTTCTGCGTGCGTAATTTCGAACGTGGTTTCCCGTTTGTGCATGCATGGAAGAGTTGTTCAAAGTTCATTACCTTCGCCGAGCTCGATATTTGATGTACGGGCGAAAACTAGAGCCAATGAATGAAGAGGAATAGGAACAATCAGGTCTAACTGTGTTCGCTTACGTCAATCGTCTGCCGAAGGCGTCAGAGCGAGAGAATTAGATCTCAAGCTAATCAAAACAAAAACAACATGAGTTAGGCTAGCGAAGGGCCTCTGCGTGAACTTGGTAAGCTAGGTTAGGTCGAACATGACCGAATGCATCTCATCTTCCCCTACAGATACGTGTGTGTTGCTATATTTAGAATGCATCTTGTTTGCTGTTAATTGCTGCAATTATTGCTGCTAGAGAAGAGGAGAAAAAATACATCGGCCAGGTCGAGGTGTTAAATCATTACTGACGGGGAAACACGGGGCTGAGCAATCGGCATCCGCAAAAACCTTCGGCACTTGCTTCTCCAATAGTAGGTAAGTGGCGGAAATTAGGTTTCCCCGATGCCAATTATAGTGGCCGATGGAATTGATTAAGCTGATTATGGTTGAGGTTGTCTGCATTCGCACATTTAAAATAGTGTACTACGAATATTGCTCGTTAGTTGATGAACTTTTCTTATCTTAAAAAACCGACGAATGCTGGAAATTCTTCTGTTATTAATTGTTTAGATTTCTCTTGTATATGTGTCAATATTTTACCGTATGGTAATTGCACAAACTAAAAATCGATTATCCGTAATCGATTCCTTAAATTAAAATTACACTGTTAGTTTGAGATGGAGCCAGCCATCTGACACCGGTATGTGAGCACCAGCTATTTGAAAGTATACCGATTACGTTGAGCCCCTCGCGTTTCGAGCCCCAAACACTGCGATGTTTTGATACTCATCGCGACTCTCAAATTGTGAAAATTATCTCCACTTGATGTCCCAAAACACTGTCTGCTGTATTTTAGGTAAACCGGCAAGTTATTGTGAGATAGTCGACCCAAAATTCACTAATTTTTGTGCACTAAACAAGGTAAATGCGTTAAACAAATGCCTTACTGTTTGTTTGTTTGTTTACGTTGCAATCAGCTGATTTTGAAGTTCCGATTTTGGTCTCATCAAGATGGCGTCGTGACAGGAGGCCGGATGGAGCTGTTATTCTTTGCCCGCCGAACTTGAATCGATGTCCCAGATCAAAGTAGGCACTCGGGTTACCAGAAATATGTTCGAAATACATTTTCGTCAATCCGATGAAGTTTCCATTACGTGATCAAAATTATTGTATTGTATACAAAAAGTTTAAAAATTTGGTGACAGTTTTAAATTACTGGCAAAATTCTGAATACATTCGGTCATAAAAAATCAATGCGTACATAGATGACAGTAAACCAATAGTTTGGGAAGTATAAAACGTCAATTTTCTAACGGAGCTTGTCTAAATGATCGAATGTTGTTGAAGCCAGTATTTATTACACCTCGCGAAAGCAGCACTGTTTCCCAGTAAAAGCTTGTGTAAATAAAACTGCATTCCGTACCCGTTGATGTCTGAATGCAATTCATGCACACAAGCTGCACAATAGCGCTCGGGTCGGGACTAGCCGATCCCAGTCTGTTAGGTCTGGCGACAAGTCGAGCGAAAATATACAATTAGACAATGGCAGGAGGCTAATGGAATTTTGTTCTAGGCGTGTTTTCGCCGCTTTCCGTTCACTGCGAATGCTGTCAAACTTACACTGTTCAACACAAAACAATACAAACCACCTTTCGAGCAGGTTTACCATAATTTTCCATAACAAGGGAGGTTCGAAAGGAAAGCTTGTTTTTATTTCTTTCCTTCGAACACAAATTCTTTCACTGAGAAACCTGGTCAGTGCTCCGGATAGTTCATTTTTTTACGCAATAGAGGATAAATGTATGATTTTATTTTGTTGTTGTACTTGTACTTTTCCTGGTAACTAGCTTATGGTACTCGTACCTCCTTCACAGATCGATGGCCGCAGTGTTGCGCTTCACATTTCCCTTTAGTATGACTAAAAAAAACTCTGCATTTACTTATCGTCAATTAATAAATACCGAAACACTTTCACTGTGTGGAGCGGCGCCGGGCCGGACCGGACCGGACCGGACCGGGTACGCAACAAGCGGCGATAATTTCTTTCTGATTGAATGATTTTGGAAGGCAGCTCGCGTCGTCGTTTTCCATCTCGACTTCGTCATGTTGTGCATGTTGCTGTCCGTTGGAAACTCCATTAATTAGTGTGCAGTGCATGGTTGTATGTGCATACATACATACATCCTTCTTTCCGATCCAGTTCGACACGGTGAATCATCTCCGAAGATTTGAAGAGTGGATGTGGCGAATGGACGGGGCCCGGTTCGTCGCTTAACAACTGACATGTTCCTTAACACTTCCGAATATCAATTAGTTGATCAATTGTATGAATTATTCAAGCATTCCCCTTTTCCACATTTTTCGCAAAAACAAAGAAGACTTCACTTGATCTAGATTACTGTGAATTTCACACAGCGAAAAGTGCAAAAATCAAATCAAACAGTTCTATATTTGCACTAAACTGAGGATATTTCCTTTCGATTTGCGAACAACAAACCCTAATAGTTCTTTAGAAAACTTTTAGAGCCATTAGAATGGCTGATTTTGTGTAATGCTCTCCACCGTTGCTTTTTCACCAATGCAAATGACTGGCAGCTGTGACGTAATCGCTCTTGTCGGAAGCGAAACTAGCTTTGCAAACGACATACAATACATCTGCTCGCATGGCGATAGAATCCAAACTGATCCAATTTTTGTTGGAAGGTTTGTTTTTACCTGATTTCGTTAGTAGCTTTTTCACTAATGGGTGGTTCTAACGGCTATAAAAATAGCAGCATATAGGATTTTAATGTCGATTATTTCATTTCGGATTTGCATTTCATTGAAAGAAACTGTCCAGATGCTTCCTCAGAACGCGTTCTGATTGGCCGGTGTTGACATGGATCAAATGAGACAGGTTTTTCAATAGTGTATTGTTGAAATACTTCAATGCTTTTTCTATACACGCTTAAGTTGAAAAATTTCGATTCTATTGGTAGTTAGATTATATAAATCCTTCTACAGATGACTGAGCTATGAGCTTTCAAAATACGAGAAAGGCAAACGCGCCTTATGAATTATCCTCTTTGATACTCGTTTATACCAAACATTTCAGAAAAATTTAATTTTGAATAATTTGAAATTAGGTCCCACAACTGAATATTTTATCATAAAATTGTGATCATATTTCCGATAGCATGTCGCAAAAATTATGTTGTTTCGTTAGATAGAACAAGAGATATTCACGATCAAAAACTTATCACTCTCTCAGCGGCTAAATTTTGAAAAGGCACCCCATAGTAAAGTAAGTCGTATTCACGACAAAAATAACCCTGCTCGGAAGCATGGTTATTTTTGACAGATCGATGGTAATTTTCCGACACTGATAAAAATCTTGCAAAGAAAATTCTAATATCAATTCTTTAGTCAAAATTATTTCCAGTGCAAAATAAACCAAATAACTTTCCATCCGTCAAACATTGAAATGGACCGCAGTTTTAGTTAAATTTACCTACTCGACACAAAATAACCACTCAAGTGTCAGATTTTAACCAAAAGTTAAAATTAACCGCAAAATGGTTCACAGTCTCAGACTATAAATCATACAAGTTTTACTGGCCACCTATTTTTCACTGGGGCGTCGATCTTATTTTACCGGGTATAGAAATCTACACGGATCCGCGAAACTACCTCATTTTGAGTACCTAATTTTAGGTATTTCTAATGAGTTCCCGATGTTCATTCGTCTTTTCGGGCCAGAAAAACTTCCTGACCTTCCTGTGCGAGATTAGGAATTGAGCCCAAGCAGTCCTCATCGGAAACGAGTATCTTAAATTCTCTCACTGAATAACCAAAAATAAACGTGTAATAAGTTATATTTACTAAACGGTAAGCGATCCTAACACGATCATTAAAAGTATCATTGCAAAAAAGTAATGTCATTTTCAATGACTGTGTGGGAGCAGTAATGATGAATTCTCCATATTTATATTAATTTTGGAATGTCATTATTTAGTAACCATTAATAATTACATCAATAATTCTCGTGAAAGGGCCGCTGTGAAGTCGTATTGACTCAATTTCATTTAATTTACTTTATTTTAGCTCAACTGAAAATTACTTAAAAAGAAGTCAAATAATAGGTAGTTTTTATTTTCCGTGTAACTTCTAGCACCATCCCGCTTAAGGGGAATTCTGGCAGCCGGCAGAAGCATGGCAAGACTCCGGCAGCTGTCAAAATCTTGAAGGTGAAATTACGTCGTTTTACCACTTCTCGCCACGTCACGTCTTGAAAGATCGTTCTTTCTTTTTGTTTGTTTGACTTCATTTGACATTCGTCAATCCTGCATGTACACTCAAAAAAATAAAACGAGTCTTAAGACCAGTAAATGAAATAAAATATAGGTATATTGAGAGAAGAAACTTTGCATGTCATGTTGGGTAGTGCAAGAGCTATGTTATTGCTCTTTCTTTATACTTCTGAAGAAAGAAATAAAACCAAAGGCCCTAAATATGCAAAATCGATTCAAAACGGTTCTGCCAGTGTTGTATGATAAAAATCCGGCAGACACAGAACCGTTAATAATCGCTAAGCGAAATTCTCTGCCGGAAACGGTTGTTGCATTGTTGCCAGACTCTTGCCGGAATTCTGATAGCATTCCGGCAAAACTTTCTAACAGACCCTGCCAGGCGTCTGGGGTGAAATCTGCCAGGCATATGCAAGCGGGTAGTTTGAAGTAACCCCAAGTAATCATAAGCATTAGCACTGAACTGAAATATTATAACCCTAATATTGCGTTTTAGCCGTATATTTGACATGTATATGCATAAAAACAGCGCAGTTAGACAGCATCGTTATAAGCTTGATATCATTATAAAATTAAAATGGCACAAATATGAACGATTTTATACTGTAAATATTCATTTCTTGCTGTTACGTTTTGCCTTTCTCTATAGAAAGGTAATAGAATTGCTGGGAAAAACAGACTTTCGAACGGAGCACCTTGGAGGCCCATAGTGTTGTATACCATTCGACTCAGTTCGACGAGATCGTCAATTTTCTCGAAGATGGCTGAACCGATTTCAACAAATTGAGGCTTGTTTTTTTAGATTGTTCAGTTCATCCGACGAAAACATAACATGAAAGTACTACATGGAATTAGAAGTCCAGAACCAGAACAAAGAAAAGGTCGGTTTTTTACCGTGAAAACTTTTTTATTCTTCAGTATAATCTTCACTCTTCGGAAGTGACAGACATTTGATCTGCGTAAATGATAGACAGCTCAACCAGTAGCTTTCTAACGAGTTTAGAATTGTTGAAATTGACTCAACCATGTCTGAAAAAATTGAGCGGTAAAAAACGCGATTTGTCGGATACGTCACTTATACGATTATATCTCCGGAACCCGGGGTGTTTGATTGAAATCGTAAAATTGAGCAATAAAAAACAAACTCTTGTCTGGCCCTCTCCTAGAATAAAACAGACACCAGTTGTTCTTCATAAAAGTGTAAACAAACTGGATTTCAACAATTGCTTTTGCTAAACGTTTCAAAAATAGGTATGGATAGGCTCGAAAAACCCCGCAAATAAAAACTCATAGTCCGTTAGGTACACCATCAATTAGTTACTGTTCCAAAGATTAAGACATCTCATGAACATTCTAGAACACAACTCTCTGGTACTAACTATAAAAACAGATAGAAGAAACGACTAATCTTGGAAAATAATCACCCCCGCCGAAGTGCAGTTACCAAGTTCCACTAAAATGTGACGAAACCGCACCGCGCATTCGATTCTCACTCCGCCTATTGTTTCAAATCTTATCGCGCCTCCGGTTGACTAACCTTTCCCACGTCCGCAAGAGAGTGTGCGTTTTGGTTTTGACGCAAAGTGATGCATTAGATTGAACAATTAACCCTTTAACCGGTACTATAACGTCGAATTGATGACTGGTTTGAAGAAGAAATTTGATGCTTGAGCAAGACAGAACCTTGATGACTATTTGACAAGTTGTGGTTGGTAAAAAATCAAAGTAGTTTTACCAAACGGTTATGGTCACGAGGGATTAATACCAAGAGGGGCAATCCTCCAACTACCACCAGGGCCTTCCAGAATCGTTTGTACATCGGTGCGATTTCGGAGTAATAAAGCATGAATCACACACACAAAGGCGACTACAAAATTCGAAACAAAAGCTTAGCGGATTAGCGAAACAAACAACGTGGGAATAAAAGGCCGCCAAGGCAAAATTGTTCGTTCTACGCCATCACACAAAGTTCGTTCTTCGCGGATTCTTTCGGAACCGACTTCGGTTTTATAGCTCCCGGGTTGGTCAATGGTTTCGCTTTAGATTGTCAGTTTATGGCGGTGAAGCGGTGGGATAATCGGACGCAACACGTGAAGAACAACAAGAAATCCCTATCCAAGTTATTCGATTATGTCATGTGTTCAAAATTCGCATTCCGCCAGATGGTGCTTCAGTTTCAAATCAATTCGAAATTAAAAGTTTGCGTCCAATTATCTGTGGAGGTAACAAACTGCGACTGTTCGGGTTTAGCAATAAAAGAGAATTCGTCACCCGGTGTTACCACCATTGTAGAATTGACCGTAGTTAAAAGTCATAAGATTTTTATGAATTATTTTGCAGCTAATTTCAGATGAATGACCTATTCATTGTGGAAGAATGTTCATACTTTTGTTAATGACTTCTTGTTGGTTGCAATGAGTTTTGCCGGCGATTAGTTTACTAATTGCGAATAATTGCATTGTCATAAAATTGAAAATGTTTGCATGATTGGACTGCTACTGAACCGTATAAATATGTTGAAGTTGAAAAAATAAAAAAAACCCAAAAAGAAAATGGAATTTGAATTGTTTATAATTAGCAGTCTGTCCAAAATTCCACTCTTCTTAGCGTTTAGTTTCATAAAAATGTCTGCTTGTTGAATACTCTATCCGGGCATTTCAGACGTGTTGAAAAATGTCACTACCTCTTCGAATACCATGTCGTGGAAACGAATGCATACCCACTTGAATCCGTGCCAACGAGAATTAGATAAATAATTTATTGCTTGCACAACGCGCCACTATCAATAAGGCTACGTGACAGTCCTAAATTAGGGTAAAGGTCATCCATCCGTGATAAACACTGGCTCTTATCGACAATGCGTCGTTTTGTGCGTTCAACGGCATTGAAAAACCATGTGTATTTCAAAAGCCAAAGCTGGATGAATGAGATCACTTCATCGCACTACGAACGAAGTTGCCGAAAGCCGCGCGTTTAGTTGTAAAACGAGCTTACCAAGTCGGTTCCCATGGAAAATTTTAATTCAACACTAAGCCATGGCTTACTACTGCGTCAACGTTTGCTGCGATAAGCAATGGAAATTCACATGTTAAGCTTAAAAAAGTTTATTTTTGACTCGTTTCATAACGCAAGTAGCATGGATGATATTCACACTAGCAACAAACAGGATTCAATTGAGCAACATTGGCCTTATTGCTTTACATTGTATCTTCAAGATGCCACATCCGGTGCAGCGTAATAGCTTAGAAGACACCATGGGTTAAAATATTATAATTACGATTCTAACACAACCAATCAACCAACCGACCTAGGAACTCGGGGCACAATTCTTCATCCGTCCGTCGTCTGCTTTCTTTACCGGCTGACGGGCAGGAAAGTGGAAAACCACAACCGGCGCTCAAAACGGTATCAATTATTGGCCGTTCTTCTTTCTCGGCTTCGGCTACCGGCACCGGACCCGGGTACTCTCTGACGCCACCCTTTCCCCAACTAGTGCCATCTGCGGGAAAAACGAAGCAAATGCTTTCTTTCTCTTTCACTCGACGGGTGTGCGTCTTCGCTAGACCCCAACCGGACGATCAAAACAAAACAAAATGTAAACTCGTTTGCGCACCTGCCCCTCATCTCCCCCCCCCCCTTTCCCACGGTCACGTCATTGGAAAGGTCGTTTACTGGTGCGGGCTTCAGCAGACTCAGTCCGCATTTTCGCACTTTGTTCAAGCAATCGGCGGCTTGTATTGCGGTCTGTTTCCCGATATAGTTATTTCATTAATTCGAGAACTAGGAAACCGTCAGTCCTACCGACAACAGGTGATTGCCTTGACAAAGCAATCGTTTAGTCGGGGCAAGCTGAATGAGAACTATGAAATCGTCATTTATCATATGATGACTACTAATAAAAATAAGCTTGAACATGTGGTTTCAAATGATTGTCGCATTTTATTTACTTTTAGGATGTTAGTTTTATATTTCCAACATTTTTTTATTCAACTTTTTATTTTTTCAGAGTTCAAGCCCACTTTCCCACTGTGCCTGACAGATTTCCTCCTGACGCCTGGCAGGGTCTGCCAGAAGGTTTTGCCAGAACTTCGGCAAGAGTCTGGTAACAATGCAACAACCATTTCAACAACAACAATTGCGAGAGAATGACGCAATTTCGTCTGCCAAACTTTGATACCTGTCGGAATCTTGCCAGGCTTCTGCCGGCTTCCAGAATTTCTCACAAGCGGGAGAGACCGATTGTCTACACGGTTATAAAGTAATACTTATTTATGAGTACCACAAATACCCATTTCCGATTTCAATTCGAGCTGTCAAAAGTTGAGTACATTTTGACATGTAAAACTAGGTGAAATACTACCCGTATCCAACCCCGGGTCAACGAAATAAAGGGATCAAATAACACAAATAACTGGTTAAAAAATTCTTGAAATGTATTAGTAAGTGACACATTAATTTGATTCCTGTTTCAGTAGCTCACTAATTTTCTCTAACAGGAGTTAGCCTTAAAAAGTATATCACAAATTGCTACATAAACTGTAGAGCTGATTCTACGATATTACATCGAAGGTATGGCTTGAATAAATATTCTAATAAATTTTCTACATGATTTTCATGCATTTTGATATTTCTAAAAAATCCGAAAATATCTCATGTCATTTTCTACCTATTTTCGGTTCTTTCCCTCACTTAAAGCTGAGTAGCAAACTACCCAGTTTTTGACACATATTCGCATTAACCATCATTGAAAAAAAACATTATTTACTCATTAAATGAGTTTTCCCAGTTTTGTCGGATCAAATAATACACATAAAAGAGTACTTTATTTTAACCGTGCCATGTTAATTTCTTCAAAATTCTGTCTGACTCAAAAATTTATCTGGATTTGTTTATGTCTAACTAAAGACTGTCCCAGAAAGTATGGACGCACTATGATTTCGCTGTAAATAATTCACAAGTGTTAGATATTCAAATTTTATTCGATATGCTGATAATATTAGACTACAACAATAGAACATTATTCTCAACATTTGCTACTTAGCCATTGTAGACTAGCTGGCGCACCTTCTTGCGAACGTTCCTCATTAAATTCCTTACAGACTTCTTGGCGACAAGTTTTGACACTTTTTCCAATCTTTTTCGAACTGTTGAATGGTTTCGGCTGCCGAGACATGTTTCCTAAGATGTGCCTTCGTTAATGCCCAAAATTCCTCAATTGGTCGAAGTTGTGGGCAATTTGGTGGATTCATGTCTTTTGGGACGAAAGCTACATTTTTGGTAGTATAGCATTCTACCGTTGATTCCGAGTAGTGGCAAGAAGCAAGATCTGGCCAGAAGACAACAGGATCCTTGTGGCTTCGAATCATGGGTAGAAGTCGTTTTTGTAAACATTCCGTGATGTATATTTCGCTGTTCATTGAAGCAGTGGTGATGAAGGGTTTCGAAATCTTACCCCAGCTACAAAATGCTTGCCAGACCATAGCTTTCTTACCAAATGTTTCGACTTCAATCGATGTCTCGGACTGGTTTAACACTTGCCCCTCTCGCACCGTATAATATTGTGGTCCCGGCAAGGATTTGTAATCGAGTTTCACGTAGGTTTCGTCTTCCATGATTATGCAGTTCAAATTTCCAGCAAGAAACGTATTGTACAGCTTTCGAACCCTCGGCCTGATCGATGCTTCTTGTTGGCTTTCTCACTTACTCCTTCCATTTTTGCTATCTTTTTCAGTGACAGTCTGCGTTCTGTGTACCATTTGTACACAATTTTTCGACGTTGTTCTGCTGAAAGTCCACGCATTTCGAAACAAACTAATGAAAACGAATAAACAACTGCACAAGTGGTTAGAGAAGAGTGTAAACAACAGAATGCAGCCATAAAAATTGACAGATTCTGAACCGTTGCGAAATGGCAGCGGTTTTTGGTTGCGTCCATACTTTCTGGCACAGTCTTTAAATCGGTTGCACAGATGCTCATATTTCATATTTCTTCCAAGTAGTCGGTGCGTGCATTAATAATAAGTAAATCACAATCACGAAAAGGTGAAAAATTGGCCTTACGAAGAAAACAATCATATTGAGTAGTCGTTCGGATAGAATTAAGAAAGTTTTACATATGAACTGTCAATTATTCAACTAACTTTCTCCAAAGATTGGTAAATATAATTTATAAGGAACCTATAATTAGCAGTTTACACAATTTCTGCCAGAGTACAAATCTGTACCACATCGACTTTTACAATCAAGGTCAAACAGATTGTTTGCATCTGCACTGATGCGTTGGAAAACGTTAAGTAGATACAACATACACTTCGAGAGAGAGAGAAAAAAAACATAAACATATAATCGTTCACCGCCTGAGATCGTATCGGACGGCCACTAGTAACCAACGATACCGGAGAGGCCTACTACGGCCTGCACCGTTACCGAGGTGCCGTTGAGGCTTGGCGCATCGTTGCACACTACACCGCACTGCGATTTGACGCTTCAACGATTGATAAACGATAAAAAACAGGTCCACTGCTAAATGGTTCCACACGATCGGAGCGGTTATTATCCGTCAACGAAATCGATTCCACCGAAAAAAAAAACTGAAACCTGTTTTTCCTGTGACGCAGGTGAATCGGTTATCGGATCTATCGGGCCTAATTTGGTCAACAAGGAAGTAGACCATCGCGCTATGAAGTACGGAACGGTTCTTTCAGTGATATGACCAAACCACCGACTTCAGGATGGGTGAATGGGAGCAGTCGAGGTGCAAAAAAACAAAAAAAAACGCGGGGCGTATCTGAAAATGAGCAATTGATTAATAATTGTTGGACCAGTTAACGGATCAGATGAGAAACAATGAGGCACGCTTTGGCCGTGTTTATGGCGGTAACTGTTGATTCGAGATCCGACATTAACCGCAATGCGTGAGATGGTAAGAAAATTGCCGACCAAAATTCCGGAACGTTCAGAAGCCGCCCGATAATCTGCTACTCGGCAGGTGCAGGTGCAGTATCAGTCTGTTAGTTTCGTGTGCTGCACCCACATCCAATCCGGCAGTTGAGTCATCTAAGCTCTGACTACACTAGAAGCTATGAATGATTGCGTACGGAGTCTCTACGGAAACTGCACCTTCCCGACCGATGCCAAAACGTGCCGGGGAAGGAAGGTGTGTCGTGCCGACGATGGATAAATCCATTTGTTTTCTATTTGTATCGTTTTCTGCAAAACGGAGAAGTTTCTGCTGAACATTCACAGCCTCGCGAGATAAAACCCGGCCAATGATGAGGAACGCCGGCACGTATAGTTAGCAATAAGCAACAAGCAAAAAAACAGCGGGAAATCTCCGCTTATTGTTCGCGATTGCGTGGATGGCCGTTCCGCGAGAAGAAGGCGTAGTGGCACCACTTGGGGCCAAATGAAAACGAAAGTCTTGCTAAATCGCTAAATCAACGACGCGAACGGCTGGAAAGGAAGGTTTAACGCAACCGACCGAATGAGGAACGGCAGTCGAGATTCCCATCATCATCGGCTAGTTAGTGTTGGAATGTATGTGTGTGTGTGGAGGTTACGAAGGTGTGCTTTTCCTGTCCAATCAAAGGTATAAGAAATAACCGTTTTTACGTAGCGCAGTTGTTGAACAGCTATAATCGGATTAGTCGGGGTCAATTCGGTTGGATTCCCCGGTTTCAGTCTGGTCGATGATACCGAACAATCGGCGGGTCGGCTAATCCCCGATGCTATGACGAATCGGTATGTAAATTCAACACGATAATTCAAATGGCATTTCGTATCGCGCGCGAAAGCAGGATGGTGACGCTACTGAAGAAGTTGTTAGGATTGTCGGCTTATGAACTTCAAGCCGGATCAACTTCCGACAATGTAAGCCTAGCTTTGATATCGTTTCTCTTGTTACGTTACAGACGATTTAAATTGTTCGATATTCTGCGGAATTTACAGTTGGATACATGAAGCTCAGAAGGAACCTGCTCACTGCTGGGAATTCATGTCAAAGGCTTAAAAAATGGACATTACTATTGCCACACAAAACAGATATATAGGCTCGAACAACATTCTTCAAAATCCTGCGTAAACTTTAGATTTGCTATACGTTGGAAACACTACTTGCACCTACTCGACTATTCGCCGCCATCTTTCAAAACGTTCCGGAACGATAACAAAATCTTTATTTTCTTGTCGTATAAATCACACAAGAATTCGATCGGAATGAAACAAAAAATTTGTCATTTAAACCAACAGCTAACCAAAAAGCGTTAAGCGTTAAGTGAATGTAGCACCCAAATAGTGTCACGATGTGAATGCTGCTCCCAAAATAGTGCCGATCGCGGTCACACCCGCTTGTGAAAAATTCGGACAGCTGCACGCTTAAAAATAGTTACTCAAAAATGAGTAAGATCCCACTCATCTATAGAAAAAGTGGAACAACTCTAATTTAGAGTAACTCCGTAGTTACTCAAATTTGAGTTCTTCCACTGGAAATGATTTTTGGGTAAAATCTACTCATTTACTGAGTAATGCTTTATTTGCCCATGTGCCAAAAATAGACTAATTAGTTAAATTCTGAATGAAATCTTATTGTATGTATGTATGTATGTATGTATATGTGAAGCCACCATCAGTTCAAGGCATTACCAATGTATGCGGGTAGACTTACAGTAGATCCGAATTTAATTATCAGATAGCTTTCATATTATTACTGTTAAGAAGGCCAAAATGGGTTATTTGGACCCGGCGCCTTCCAGCAATAACATCCAGCCATATAATAAAGATTTTCGCTGTACCAGCTTAAACCCGCCTGATGGTTTGTTTGTTAGAAGGGCGCGTCTTACTCATTTCAGACCTTCAGGGAGAAACACGAAGTTTCTCCCATGTGACTCAGGTTGGCAATCCACTCCATCATCCAGTCATTCACTTGTAAGATACCCTGATGCACTCCCTGCCCCTCACCATTGTAATAAAATAATATAATATTTGTGACGAAGTACAATATAGTAAAATAATAAGACATAATATAATATCATTTAATATAATACAATACAACAAATCGTCATACAATATAACATAATAAAATATAACATAGAGCCATATAATATCACATAATATAACATATATACTACAATATATTATCCTATAGAAGGGTTCCGTCATCATCCATCATCTCCGTTCCGCTAGCCACTCATGTTCGAAAACTGACAATTATAGTAAAAACTGCTATCTCTTATCGATATGTTGACTATAGTGTTTGTCCGAAGAAAAGATGCCTACATTCCGTATCTCCTCGAAGTAATGACAGCAACATTATTATATAAGTAAAATCAAATAATATAACTCATTATAATATAATATAATATAATACAATATTATATAATATAATACATTACATATAGTATAACATAATACAATATAATACAATATAATATAATATAACATAATATAATATAACATAGTATAATATAATATAATATAATACAATATACCATACTATAGAAGGGTTTCCGTTATCATCCTTCATCTCCCTCCGCTAGTCAACTCATGCGCTAAAACTGACAATTATAGTGACATAAGCTATCTCTTATCAATATGTTGACTATAGTGGTTGGACGAACAAAGATGCCTACATTCCGTACCTCCGCGATGATATAACAGCAGCAGTATTATATAATTAAAATCAAATAATATAACTCATTATAATATCATACAATATAATACAATATTATATACTATAATACAATACATATAGTATAATATAATACAACATAACATAATATAATACAATACATATAGTATAACATAATACAATATAATATAATATAATACAATATACTATACTATAGCAGGGTTTACGTTATCATCCTTCATCTCCCTCCGCTAGACAACTCAAGTGCGAAAACTGACAATTGTGAAATATGCTACCTCTTATCAATATGCTGACTATAGTGATTGGACGAAGAAAGATACCTACATTCCGTACCTCCGCATCGTTATAACAGCAGCAGAATTACCCAGTTTTGGACAAGTTACTTGATTGTCGTTTCTCAGAACTAGAACATAAATACTATATTGCTAGTTTTTACAATCCGTTGCTTGGAGTCGGGTGCCCAACAGAGTATTATGGCTATTCTACTGATGAGATGAGTATTGTCCCCATAGTCCTGCAACATAGTCTAATATAATATAATTCTATTAAAGTATTCATTAGTGTTAATCATAACAAAATTTTCTGACCCTATGTACGGGGTTGGGAATCGAACCCTGGTGGGTTGCGTAGTGGGTATCGACTTATCCAACACGCTACACCCATCCCCTAATAATGATAATGCTTTTGTTATTGTTGTAGATAATGATAATGATAATGATAATGATAATGATAATGATAATGATAATGATAATGATAATGATAATGATAATGATAATGATAATGATAATGATAATGATAATGATAATGATAATGATAATGATAATGATAATGATAATGATAATGATAACGATAATGATAATGATAATGATAATGATAATGATAATGATAATGATAATGATAATGATAATGATAATGATGATGATGATGATAATGATAATGATAATGATAATGATAATGATAATGATAATGATAATGATAATGATAATGATAATGATAATGATAATGATAATGATAATGATAATGATAATGATAATGATAATGATAATGATAATGATAATGATAATGATAATGATAATGATAATGATAATGATAATGATAATGATAATGATAATGATAATGATAATGATAATGCTAATGATAATGATAATGATAATGATACTGATAATGAGAATGATAATGATAATAATAATGATAATGATAATGATAATGATAATGATAATGATAATGATAATGATAATGATAATGATAATGATAATGATAATGATAATGATAATGATAATGATGATGATAATGATACTGATAATGATAATGATAATGATAATGACAATGATAATGATCTTTAATTTTTTTTTTATTTAAGCTTTGTGTTTATTCACATCTTTAAGTCAGCAAAACTTTCTGACCCTATGTGCGGGGTTGGGAATCGAACCCTGGTGGGTTGCGTAATGGGCATCGACTTATCCAACACGCTACACCCATCCCCTAATAATGATAATGCTTTTGTTATTGTTGTTGATAATGATAATGATATTGATAATGATAGTGATAATGATCATGATAATGATAATGATAATGATAATGATAATGATAATGATAATGATAATGATAATGATAATGATAATGATAATGATAATGATAATGATAATGATAGTGATAATGATAATGATTATGATAATGATAGTGACACTGATAATGATAATGATAATGATAATGATAATGATAATGATAATGATAATGGTAATGATAATGATAATGATAATGATAATGATAATGATAATGGTAATGATAATGATAATGATAATGATAATGATAATGTTAATGATAATGATAATGATAATGATAATGATAATGATAATGATAGTGATAATGATAATGATAATAATAATGATAATGATAATGATAATGATAATGATAATGATAATGATTATGATACTGATAATGATAATGATAATGATAATGATAATGATAATGAAAATGATAATGATCTTTAATTAATTTTTTTTTTTTATTTAAGCTTTGTGTTTATTCACATCTTCAAGTCAGAAAAACTTTCTGACCCTATGTGCGGGGTTGGGAATCGAACCCTGGTGGGTTGCGTAATGGGCATCGACTTATCCAACACGCTACACCCATCCCCTAATTAAATTCTGAATGAAATCTTATTCCACATATACCAAATTTGTGTAAAATTGCTTCTTTTTTAATTGTATTGTATTAAAATATTAAGTAATTGACACGCAATACATAAAATAATCATACTGTGTTTATTTATTATTCCGTTTACAATTGATTTTTTAACTTCGAGATATCGTATCAAGTGGCGATCGCTTGAAGTAGTGTGTCAATCGTAGCTTAACACACATGTCAGTACTGCTCAGACACCAATCAGACACTTGTTCCTCATAAATGACACACTTGAGCATATTTGTTTCCATTCTGAAGCACAGTACGGATCCCTTCTGGACACAATAACTGCGGCGATGGCACAACCAAGAGGACAGTCTAAAAATTGTGGTTTTTGCAGACACAACACCGTTTGTATTAGGCGACTCACTCTTGAAATTCGCGATCTCACTAACAAAAAATAGAACTTGTTGCTACAAATGATTATTACAACTTTTAGATTGATCTTGCGAATAGTAACATAAAAACGAGTTTTTGCGTTAAACTCAAATTTAGAGTAAGAGTTACTCATTATTATTAATGGTAACTACTCAATTTTTGACGTTTCTATGTATCATTTGAAAATGAGTAACTAGTACTCAAACTCTGAGTAACCTTTTCTAAGCGTGTGGCAGAAGCCTGGCAAGATTCCGCCAACTGTCAAAATCGTCTTGCAAAATCGCTTTTCCTTCTTTTTTCCTTTCAAATACAATATTTGATATTCGTCAATTCTGCATGTATTGTGGTTTTCAGCGTCGGAATCGCCGCAGAATAGCGAAATAATGAGCGTCAGAATGACAGGTGCCAGGTTGCAGATTTGCTTGTAAATTTGTCGATTTTTGGTTTTTGTAAGCTGACTCTGTAAATTAGCAGTTTTTACAGGTTTTTGAAACTTTTATATACAATCGTCTAATTTACAGACTTCTGAAATTGCGTTGGGCTTCTTGTTTGTTTTTTTTTCTCGTCATACTAACAAAATTTAACACTTGCATTGGAGAATTTCTAGTATGCAGACGTCAAAATTTTACTTGGCATCTCTGCCAGGAGCTGGGCAGTTTTATTTGAACCCCTTCGCTGTCTTTTGTACTGAAGTTTACAGCATTTTTATATCAAGCATTAGAGCGAATAGAAAATTAAAGCGTCTGATGGATTAAAAGCAATTACAAATTTTAAAAGTAATATTCTCTAACGACAAGAATTATTCGTTTGTTTACTGAAAGCATCAACAAGCATGTATTTGTCAAAGACGACTAAAGTTTTGGAGTAGACGATTTACATTTTTATAGTATAGACTGTCCCAGAAAGTATGGACGCAAACAAAAACCGCTCCATTTCGCAATGGTTCAGAATCTGTCAATTTTTATGGCTGCGTTCTGTTGTTTGAACTCTTCTCTAACCACTTGTGCAGTTGTTTATTCGTTTTCATTAAGTTGTTTCGAAATTCGTGGACTTTCAGCAGAACAACATCGAAAAATTGTGTACAAATGGTGCACAGAACGCGAACTGTCACTGAGAAAGATAGCAAAATTGGAAGGAGTAAGTGAAAAAGCCTTGCGAAATGCAATCAGGAAGTTCGGTGAGGATAACACCTTTGAGGATAAACCGAAAACGGGTCGAAAAAAGATCCTGCTAACCCTCAGTTGGATAAACGTATACTGAAGGCGTTCGAACAAAAGAAGGAGATTTCAGTTCGAGATGTGGCCAAAAAAGTTGGCACTTCGAAGTCAAATGTTCTTCGCGCTAAAGAACGTTTGAATCTTCGAACCTATAAGAAGCAGAAACAACCAAAACGTAGTCCGAAACAAGAAGCAGGCCGAGTGTTCGAAAGCTGTGCAATACGATTCTTGCTGGAAATTTGAACTGCATAATCATGGACGACGAAACCTACGTGAAACTCGATTACAAATCCTTGTTGGGACCACAATATTATACGGTGCGAGAAGGGCAAGTGTTAAACCAGTCCAAGACATCGATTGAAGTCGAAAAATTTGGTAAGAAAGCTATGGTCTGGCAAGCAATTTGTAGCTGTGGTAAGATTTCGATACCCTTCATCACCACTGCTTCAATGAACAGCGAAATATACATCAAGGAATGTTTACAAAAATGACTTCTATCCATGATTCGAAGCCACAAGAATCCTGTTGTCTTCTGACCAGATCTTGCTTCTTGCCACTACTCGAAATCAAGGGTAGAGTGGTATACTTCCAAAAATGTCACTTTCGTCCCAAAAGACATGAATCCACCAAATTACCCACAACTTCGACCAATTGAGGAATTTTGGGCATTAACGAAGGCACATCTTAGGAAACATGTCTCGGCAGCCGAAACCATTCAACAGTTCGAAAAAGATTGAAAAAAAAGTGTCAAAACTTATTGCCAAGGAGAATGTACGGAATTTAATGAGGAACGTTCGCAAGAAGGTGCGCTAGCTAGTCTATAATGGCTAAGTAGCAAATGTTGAGAATAATATTCTGTTGTAGTCTAATATTATCAGTATATCGAATAAAATTTGAATATCTAACACTTGTGAATTATTTTCAGCGAAATCAAAGTGCGAAATTTCTATTCTGTGAAATCCTCTTACAAATTGAGTTTCATTGGATTCTTAGGTGAACATGACTTTTAGATTAGTTTTTTTATTGAAAAAAAAATACTTTTTTGGAAGAAAAGTTCTTGTAAGAAAAACCGATCTGGCAAGCAATATGTAACTGTTGGCACAAATCTGCACTTTATGTTAAAATAATGTAATTAAATATGTTTCTTTTTAGTTTGAAAAGTAAAAACCTGTTTTAATCCACCTAGTGGAGTAATGATGCCTTTCTCATACTACTCATTAAATTATAAATATTACCGTGAAATCTGTTCATTGAATAGAAATAGGAAAATTTATTCGGACCTAATCTCACAAACTCCACAAATCCTGTTTATCCTGTAGTTCCAGAAATAGTATCCACAACAAATTTAGGAATTCCGTATGAAACTGTAATACTTTTTCCTTTGAACCTATAAGTTTGTGAAAATCGATTTGGCCATCTTGAAAATGTTTGGTGATTTGCAGTTTTTAATCACCATTTCAAATTCTTTCGAAACCGGATTCAGATGACCGGAATAGCCGAAGTTGGCTTGTTTGCCAGCAATCAATATGATCTCCAAATTGGAACAGTTTTGAACCTAGTTAAACCTAGACTTACTATCTCATGCTCTATATCGATTAAACCAATTAAACGAAATTTACCAAATGAAACGAACCTGCGTTTCTGTTACTTCTGCATGTGTAAGTCAAGCTAAACAGCATGAATCAGCAGCATAAAACATGTAGTAGAATTATTATTATTATTATTATTATTATTATTATTATTATTATTATTATTATTATTATTATTATTATTATTATTATTATTATTATTATTATTATTATTATTATTATTATTATTATTATTATTATTATTATTATTATCATTATTATTATTATTATTATTATTATTATTATTATTATTATTGTTATTATTATTATTATTATTATTATTATTATTATTATTATTATTGCTATTGACATCATCACACCACCGTCACGGTATTGCTGGACTGGACTGACTGTGTAAATTGCATAATTTTTCAAAAAAACTCCAATTCATTGACATTATTTTATTTTATTTTTCAGTTAATTTATTTTACCTCATTTGGGGGTTTGGTACCTCGAGGGTAGCCAGTTTGTGCAAAGTGCACATGACTTATTTCTTCTTATTTTACCTTCTTTCGGTCGCACTTATCATAAAATAGCTAAATTTTTTATCAACCGCAGCACCGTCTTTTACCAATATCACACACTAGTAGCAGACATCCGTAACTCTTTTGTTTTCGTTATAGCGTGTACAAAATAGAAAAAAAAGCACGCATCGTTCGTTTTGTGTCTACCCTCTTCCACCGTACCCCCACGTACCGGTGTTGTACATATTGGCATTCTATATAGCGATTCGTAAACTTCGACACTCATCGCCCTGTAGCTGCGGAACCGGAGGTCGGATCCGGATTAAATTTCACAGTAGCTTTGAAGATAATATGAGCTTTAATTGAAAATTCGATTTTCAAATTTGTGATAATCGGTTCAAGCATCGCAGAAAAAAACGAAGTGAATTTTTTGGAGTTTTTCTTCACCATTTTTGGTGCTTCCGAAAAAGGGGGACCAGTAATGTCGAATTAAGTATTTATACCCACAAACTAACAAGCTTTGCAAACTAGAAGAATTTATCAAACAGTTTTATGGGATTTGTTCCTGTTTTTGACCTTCGTTCGGGAAAAAACACTAATGAAAATGGTAATTTTCCACTTATCACGCATTAGTTCCGGAACCGGAAGTTGGATCCTAATTTAATGTTCTACAATTTTTTAGGAATCTATGAGACCTTTCATTTGATTCTTAGATTGTGAAAATTGGTTGAGCCGTTTCAGAGAAAATTGAGTGCACACTTTTTTTTGCTAATTTTCACATATTACCATGTATCTCCTGAACCGGAAGCCGGATCCAAATGAAATTCAATAGCCGGCTATGGGACCATAAGACCGTTCATTTGATTTTTTGAGAAAATCGGCCTCGGTTAGAAAGTCGTTTTTCAGTGATTGCGAAAGGCAAAAATCATTATTGAATAGTGGGATGAAATCTGACTGCCAAAAGAAATCAATGCAATTTGATATCTAGAAAAATCACAGTCACAAACATAACAATTTTATTTCCTTATCTCAACAAAACATATCGCAAAAAACGGTGTACTTCTGTCAATTACTTGGCCGTATCGTTTTCAGAACACCTGTTGAAGCCTGAACCAAAAATCAAAACTCAAATACAACGGTCGCTTATACGGCAGTGCATTGTCGTTTATCTAGGTTTTCCGGCCGACCGAACCAGACCGGAAATATTCAATAGATATAGCAAACAAAACAAAACCAATCAAGTAGAGACCTACGCTTAGTTAAAACGTGGACCGGTACCTTCGAACCCATGCATCACGCACACTGACTGACTGATGGGGGACTGAAAGGGAGTGGCCGCCACACGTCATCAAGCTACCGGAGAAGCATCATTTTAAAATACTATGCACACTACAATAGAGATGAGACCCATCCCTTGAATTAAAAAAAAAACGTTATAATAGAAGCACCTGTACTACCGGTTCGAAAAACGTGACCCGCGTACCAAACGGTGTCACGCATCTAACGGAAGGATTTCTATTTTCGTGGAACCGTGGACCGAGTCGGTGTTATTCAACCGGTAGTCAACCGGTGGAATTACTCAGCCAGTATGCAAATTTGGTCAGCTCAGCTTAATGTCAGAGAGGTTTCGAAATGCGCAAAAACGTTGTGAACCTCGCTCGTAACCGATCGTAATCGCCGCCAAACGGCAGACAGCACCGACGACAGAAAATCCGCCGGTTTGCTGCTGTGCTATGTCAACAAGACACAATAGTGCTCCCATCGGTATCACTTTCGTCACCAGCCGCCGTCAGCAGCTCCGGGGCGAGTTGATCTCACTTGAAAGATCTTGAAGCGTCGAAGTTTCCCCTTCCGCCACGAGAGTCCGCATGCAATCCGCGAAAGGGAGAATCACCTTCAAAGCGGCGCATTGCACTGGGTACTTTTCAAGAAGCTTAAACCTAGTCCGGGTAGAAGAAGAAGGGGAGAGGGGGACAGTGGCATGGGATCGGATATTCTCACGACTAATTGGTGCAAACGTTTATCGTGATTTTACCTTCTCCATAGGCCACAATTGTGAGCTGCTGACTGCTGAGCGCTTGGATCGGTCTAGTAGTACAGTGAGAGATTGCGAACGAGGGGGCCATCAATGTTAGCAGTTCACACAGGTCGCAGATGCACAGGTCGGTTGGGCAAGTATTTTTAGTTTATTGATGTACGTTGGAGTTCTGATAATTCTGTCGATTGCTTTGTTGGTATTGCTTTTACTTAACGATCTCTGTTTAGCTACTAAAAGTCAGTAATTTGTTATTCTTTTATGAGCTACTCTGGTCAGAGGTGCGGGCTTCCGAATTACACACGTTCCATAAAAGACGTGCTAGGCCACATTTTCTTCAGTTGACTACTTGCATTAAACTTCACTCATGTTCGCCAAATACTACGCCCGCAGTATTTAAATACACACTGTAAAAAATTATGAATTGCACAGGTGATGCAAATCGTAGTCAAATGACTGGATTTCACATAAAAAACCTAAATATGTGTAATACATTCGGTATCCGTGGAGACGGATAAAATTACGTGATTCAACCCGCCTGTTGAAAAATTGTGGTAACAGGCGGAAGCCTGTCTGCATTCCGGCCGCTGTCAAAATTATCCAGGCGAATTGCGTCATTCTCTCGCCGGACCCTTCTTGCTTATTCACTCTTCCTTCTTTTTCATTTTGTTCGACTTCATTTAATATTCGTCAATCCTGCATGTACATACGAAAATTTAAAAAAAAAAGTCTTGATACGCAGTAACTTAAATTTAAATATGGATATTTTAAAAGATGAAAAATTACATATCAAGTTTGGTAGTGAGAAAGCAATGTTATTGCCCTTCTTATATACTTCTATAGGAAAAAAAACAAAACCAAAGGCACTCAAAATGTAGAACCGATTCAAGACGGTTCTGTTAGTCATGTATGGCAAGAATCCGATAGAAACAGAACCCTTAATTACCGCTAGGTGAAATTCTCTACGGGAAATAACTGTTGCATTGTTGCCAGAATTCTGGAATAATGCCAGCAAAAAATCGTCTAGGGAAAATGACTCACCATGTGCTAGTAGGAAGTCTTGAAATTATATCAATATGATCAAACCATGTGTTTTTCACCTAAATAACGCAAGGATGACGACTCAGCAGACTCTTACAATAAGGATAGGTATCAGATGTATAATTTGCTTAGCAAGTAATAACAGTTCTGCTGAAAAGATCGTATCGTTCAATAGAAACACACATTTTTTTGCCAAAATTCGTTTTTATTATTCAACATAATTGCCATCAGAGGCGACACAGCGATTATAGCGATCTTCCAACTTTTCGATACCATTTTTGTAGTACGATTTGTCCTTTGCCTCAGAATAGGCCTCAGTTTCAGCGATTACCTCTTCATTGCTTCTAAATTTTTTACCAGCGAGCATTCTCTTGAGGTCTGAGAACAGGAAAAAGTCACCGGGGGCCAAATCTGGAGAACACGGTGGATGAGGGAGCAATTCGAAGCCCAATTCGTTCAATTTCAGCATGGTTTTTCGATGTTGTTTTCGATCGATTGTGAGCTCACGCGGCACCCATTTTGCACAAAGCTTTCTCATATCCAAATATTCGTGAATAATATGTCCAACACGTTCCTTTGATATCTTTAGGGTGTCAGCTATCTCGATCAACTTCACTTTACGGTCATTGAAAATCATTTTGTGGATTTTTTTCACGTTTTCATCGGTAACAGCCTCTTTTAGACGTCCACTGCGTTCATCATCTTCGGTGCTCATATGACCAGTACGAAATTTTGCAAACAACTTACGAATTCTTGCTTCGCTCATGGCAGAGTCTGGATAACACTCATCAAGCCATTTTTTGGTATCGGCGGCACTTTTTTTCATCAAAAAGTAGTGTTTCATCAACACCGAAATTCCTTTTTTTCCATTTTTTTCACAATAACAAAAGTAGCTACACTCATGCCCCGTTTACACTTCTGCTGGCTGCCAGCATGCTGGTGTCAGTGTGCTGCCCTCTTAGGAAAAAACGTTCAACTGTGGTCCAACGATCCAAAGTATTAGACCAACGAAGGACCACCGTTGAACGTTTTTTTCCTAAGAGGGCAGTACTCTGACACCAGCATGCTGGCAGCCAGCAGAAGTGTAAACGAGGCATCAAAATGCAATATCTCACAAACTAATAATAAGACAGCTGTCAAATTTATACACGTATCTTTTGAAAGTTGGTACTAACTGAAAATGGTATCGATTTAATTCTAGTGGCACCCTCTCATAGAAACGATACGAACTTTTCAGTCGATCTGTTAAGATCACAGCATTTAGTTATAAAACGAGATGTTCGGTTTAAAAAAAATCGAACGAAAAAGATTAAAGATTAGAAAGATTAGCATGAACTCATCAACATGAGTCGATAGTTTGAACAACTCTCCGAGTTTTTTTCCGGCGGAAACACGTTTTAATTTACAGATGGACCCTTTTTAAAATTAGCGCTGATTGAGACTGATCAGTGAATGATCGTAAATTCAGTTCCAGGATTCGAGCTCAGTATCCAGTACCTGAATCGGGAAACTGATTTTTGGAACTAGATATAGGGACGGAATTCTGCACATGAAAGCTGGGAATAAATTCCGGTCCAGACTTAATTCCAGGATTTAGGTTGCAGAATCTAAGTCCAGAACTCAGCTTCAGAATCCAGGCTCAGAATTCGTTCCAGAACTCATGCCCAAAAGCCAAGTTCAGAATTCAGTTCCAAAATTTTGGTACAGCTTTTAGTTCCAGAATCTAGAATCGAAATCCAGATCCACGAATCAAGTCCAGAACGCAGTTTTTGATCCCAGATTCTGGTTCAGAATTCAAATTCGGAATTCAACTTCAGAATTTATTTTCATAATCCAAATGCAGAAAAAGGTTTCACAACTCAGAATTCTGATCAAGTATTGAGTTTCATAATTCAGGTCCCAAGATTTCAGAATCCAGGTCTAGGATTCTAGGCTCAGAATCCATTCCAGAATTCAATCCCACAAGCCAGAATTCTGAATTCAACTCCAGAGTTCCGATTCAGAATCCAGTTCCAGAATCTAGAATCGAAATACTGATTCCAGTTGCAGGATTCAAGTTGTGAATTCAAAACCAGATTCCAGATTCAGGTTCAGAGCTCAAACTCAGAATTCAATTCCAGAAATCATTTCCAGAATCCAGGACTAGATAAGGTTTTAGGATCCTCGTTCATACTCAGAATCCTGACCAAGAATTCTACGTCAGAATTCAGGTTCCAGAAACGCGTTGCTGAATTCGAGCCCGGAATCTAGGTTCAAAATTCAGTTTCAGAAGTCCGATTCAGAATTCCAGAATTTGGGTTCAGAACTCAGTTCTAGAATCTTGAAACGAAATCTTGATTTCAGCTTCAGGAATCAAGTTTTGAATTCGAAATCAGATTACAGATTCTGGATTAGAACTCATTTCTAGAATTCAACTCAAGAAATCATTTCTTAGAATTCCGATCAAGAATTCAGGTTCCAGAATTTAAGTCCAAAATCCTGTTTCACTATTCCGATTTAATTCTAGAATTCAGTTACAGAATTTGGGCTTAGGATTCAGTTCCAGAATTTAGAATCGAAACCCTGTGTTCAGCTTCTGAATCATGATTTAAGTCCAGAGTTCTTTTCCAGAATCCAGATGCAGAATAAAGTTTCAAAATCCTTGATTAGATTCAGAAGCCAGATCTAGATTTCAATTCCAGATTTTAGGTTCCAGAATCCTCAGAACCCAGGTTCAAGAATCCTCAGAACCCAGGTTCAAGAATCCAGGTTCCAAAACCCGTTCTTTAATTCAATCCTCAGAATTCAGTTTTAGAATCTAAAATCGAAGTCCTGTGCTAAGTTTTTTCCATTTTTTTTTGTTCCGGGTTTCAAGTTCAGAATTTAGCTCCAGGTTCTGGTTCTGGATTCAAATCCTGAATACAACTTCAGAATTCGTTTCCAGAATCCAGATCCTACATGAAGTCTCAAAATCTTCGTTCAGATTAAGACTTTCAAAATTCACCTCCGGAGATTCAGCTCCCGAATTCAGTTCAAAAATTAGGCTCTAGAATTGAGAAGCTTAATTCTGGAGCGGGTTTCGGGAAATGAATCCAGATCAAGAGTTCATACTGTAAACCTTCTCAACCTGATGTCTAGAACTGAAATAAGGATCTGGATTCAAAATCTGAATCTTGACTTCTTAAATTGAGTTTTGGACTTGAACTTTGGAAATTAATTACGAGAACTGTTTTTGGAGCTGAGTGAATTTAGGAACTAAATTTGGGAACTAGTTTCGTGGATCTCAAATCTTGAACTGAATTTGGAAGATGAACTTTGAACCTGGAAATGAATCCGTATTCTAGAACTGAACTCAGAATCAGCATTCTGGGACTGGATAAGAATCTGAATTTTGAATCTTACAAAATTTTTTACATAGTTTATGAAATTGAATTCTAACTCGGGACTCGGAAACTGAATCCTTAACCTAAAACATCAGAATTTGGTTCCAGAACATAGGTTGAGAACTCCAAATAAAATCAGTTCCAAAATTCAGTTCAAGAATTAAAGATCAGAATTCAGTTCCAGAATACAGCACTAAAACCAAGATTTCAAATCCAGAACCAATTTCCTGAATCCAGCCCTAGAATTAAGGTTCAGACTCGGAGCTCTAATCATGAATTCAGTCCCAGAATTGAGTTATAGAACTGAGAACATGGATTTTTGACCGGGCTCAGAATTCTCAATCTAAATTCCGAACACAAATTAAAAATCTGAATTCTAAAAATGAATCAGGAATCTGGATTCTGGGACTAAATCCTACATCTAAGTTCTTAAACAGAATGTAAAATCGACATCCTGTTTTCAGTTCCAGTATTCAAGTTCCGAATCCAATTCAGATTTTGGTTCAGAATTTCTATCCAAGATGCAACTCCAGAATTCATTTCCAGAATGCAGGTTCAGAATGAGGCTTCAAAATCCTCGTTCGGATTCATAATTCTGATCAAGGATTCAATTCCCGAATTCATTATCCCAATTAAAGATCCAGAATTCAGGTTCCACAATCCATGTTCAAGAATCCAGGTTCGGAATTGAGATCCAGGATCCAGGCTCAATACAGATCCAGAATTAAGTTACAAAATCCTCGTTCAGACTCAGAGTTATGATCAAGCATTCATTTATAAAATTCAGTACCAAAATAGAGTTATGAAATTGAGAACCTGAATTTTTCACGGAGATTCGGGAAATGTATCCTGGAGTTCAAGCTGAATTCTCCACCTGAATTTGGAATGTAAGTTCTAAGCCAGAATTCTAGATCTTTGAGTTCTGGACTGGGGCTTTGGAAGGTAATTTTGGGACCTGATACTGGAGCTAAATTTTTAAACTGAGTTGGAACTAAATTCGGGAGTTGAGTTTTCTGGATCAGTTCCAGACTCCAGCTTCAGAACCTAGGTTGAGAACGCATTTCTGAAAAACAATTCCAGAATTCAAGTCCAGAATTCATGTTTAGAATTCAGGTCAAAAATTCAGGTTCAGAATTCAGTTCCAGGATCCGGTTTCAGATTTCAGTTCTCAAATCTAATTCCTGGATTCTGTTCCAGAATTCAGCTCTAGAACCCAGATTCCTGTTCTGGATTCAAGTCCAGTACTCATTTTCAGAATCCATGTCCAGAATTAGGGTCTAGAATCAAGGTTAAGACTCAGAATTTTGATCGAGAATTCGGTTCAAGAATAGGCATCTAGAATTGAGAACCGGTATTCCGGAAATGAATTCTTGCTTTGAATTCTCAATCTAAATTATGAACCAAACTTCAAAATCTAAATTCTAGAAATGAATCTAGGGATCTGGATTCTAGAACTGAGTTTCGTATCTGAATTCTTAAAACGAATTTTGGAATTGGATTTTTGATGTGAATTCTGGAACATAATTCTGGGTCTGGATTTGGAAAATGAATTCCTAACTAGAACTCTGGATTCGAAACTGAGTTTTAGAACTAAATTCGTGAACTGAATTTTCTGTATCAAGATTCTAGAACTGAAATCAAAGAGTGAATTCGTAATCCAACTTCGGGCTTGAATTCGGGAACTATATTTTGTGAACGAATTCAAATTCTGAATTTTGGGACTGTATTTTGTAATTGGTTCTAGCTTTAAATTCTGAATCTGGATTGTTTAAATTAAATCCCATGCCCAGAATTGAATACTGTCAGAACCTGTTCCAGAATCCGACTCCAAAACCCAGGTTCAGAATTCAGTGCAAGAACTCAGTGCAAAAATACAGTGCTTGGAACCAGTTCCAGAGATAAAGTGCAGAATTCAGTTCAAAAATTGTGGTTCCTAAATTCAGTTCTAATTCTAGAATTCAAGTCCATGTTGGGAATTCAGTCCAAGAACTTAGAATTCAGTTTCTGATCAAGACTCCATGCATAGATCTGGACCTGAGCTTTTTAGCTACTCTCACATTACTACTGGTCAAGATCCAGATCCTGAAACTGAAATCGGACGTAAACTTATACCGTTTTCGTTGATTGAACAGAGCAGCCCGAGAGCTGACCCAGAGTCGCCCAAGCAACTTTTGAGATGGTTGTTTTAGCAACCTGGGGTCACTCCAGATCGGACTCCAATCGCATAGTTTCGCTCTGAAAATTTTCTCGGGTCACACAACGCAACTATGCGAGTTTGTTTATTTTTTCTTTTTTTCGTGAGTTGTTGTTTAGGGCGCTTACCACGTGTTCGTTCTACTCGGAGTCAGAATCGCCCGCGCGTAGGTTCAAAAACGAAAACGGTATTACTACATTTCCAGTTCAAATCCAGTAATATTGTAAAACCTGGTCCAGTATCTGGATAGGATCCTGGTATTTGTACGGTTAGTGAGACAATTGTCACAATTTGAAAGTCAGTAAGAAAGCAAACAGGATTGAAAAAGTGTTTGAATTCAAAGCAGGCTGCAAGAGTTTTATAAAATATGATAAACGGAATTTAAAAGTCTGTGAACTTCGACTGAATTATGCGAAAAGATTGGTTTTCAAAAGTCTGCAACAAAAAAAAATGACCGCAGCTACTTTCAGAAATTTGAAAATTTACAAACAAATCTGCTGGCCTGGCATCTCTGTACTTGTATCGTGTGCCCGCTTGTACGCGGCGGGCAGATTTTTCCTCGGACGGATTGCTATGTCTGCTAGCTGTTTCCGTAGGAATTCTGTCAGAATCCCGGCAAGGGTCTGGAAACAGTGCAATAACCGTTTCCGACAGAGATTTTTTCCTTCATCTTCATCTCCTACTTAATACAATTGTTGGGGAAATATATTTACCTATTCTAAGGAATACTTTTTACTGAGGTTTCACAGATTTGCTCAGGAACTGCGAGTTTGCGAAACATTTCCAACAAGAGAATGACACAATTCTGCATGCGCTTTTTTTGACAGCGTGAATAATTTATTTATTTTGTGGGTGTAGATTCCTTTACATGTGCATTTGGTAGCATTTCTACACCCATTTATATCACCGTAAGACCCTTTTGATGTCACGGTCAGCATTATTACAGTCGGGTCTCTAAATGTATATTCTCCATAACTATAGAGTCAGAAATCGGTGCTACGGTGACGACGATATTTTCAGTCACGTCAAAAACTTGATTGACAAATTGCACCTTTGGTCCGTACCCATACCATGCGGTTTCTAACGGAAAATTGGCACCAACACGTTGGCTTCCTAACTAACGCACTGAATCTGGGCAGGAAAGGCGAAACAGTATGAATAACTTATCGTGGAATATGTCTTCCTATTTCCAAATCCCTTTCATCGATGACATATCCCACACGAACAAAGGAATCAGTTCTGTTGTATAGTAGCAAAATCGTGAAAATAATCGCGATATTTACGACAATATTGCCATCTGTTGGTGTTGGTTCAGATTTTCCCTACCAATCAGAATCGAACAAATCCTCGATGTAGGATCGTTTATGACTCAGGCATCAGTCGGTTTCGGAATCTATCAGAATGGTGACCTATCGGAAAATTATCGCGAGGATCTCCGGTTTCTTCAGATTCGAAAAGGATGTAGATTATTTCTATTATCTGAATCCTTTGGATAAGTTTATTGGTATTTAATCGCAACCCAATTACAGAAACTTTCGATAACATTTCATTCAACACAGGCTACAACATGCGATCCTGGACCCGTCGGCAACGTTTCGGTTGGATCGCTTACATAACTTTTCTGATTCTAATGTACGCAGTTCAGACCGTAAAGCTGTATGACGCCATAACAATCGAATGGCGTGGTTTGTGCTACTTTGGTGGAATGTTTGCCAAGTGGTTAGTGCTAGGAATAAATCTCGTTCAAATGCAACTGCTCCGAAGGACCCAATCGGAACAGGATCGAGTTCGTGCATACGTCAACGCTAGACAGAATCGGCCAAATGATCCGAGCGCCTTGCAAAAACGCATCCGTTCTTTTCGGTTCTGCGTAGCCTTCGCAATGTTTCACTTTTGCATGTGTGCAGCCAATGTGATAATTTTTTACATTAGTGGAGCCTGGCTAAAACCGGAATTTGCCGTGGATCTGGATCTTGGTGAACGCTTCCGGCCAGTGTCTGTTGTAATCAAAGTGATCGGTTCTGCTGGCAGCACTGTTAACGGAAGCCTAACGTCAGTGTATTCCGTTATCTTCATTTCGCTACTCGTTGGTGTGGAGACCGAGTTGGAAATTTTGGTTGACATATTCGAGAATCTGGAGCGGGACGTCAACGGTTTACTTAGTGGACAACCTTCCGGTTCCGTGAACGATCGAATGTTTGCGAAATATTTATCAACTCAACTGGCATTAGGCGTTCGAAAACAACAGGAATTTTTTGATTGTATTGATCAGCTGCAAAAGTTAACAAAGCCGTCATTTTTACTGCAGTACTATTTCTCGTATGGAATCATGGCTTTAAGTATCCTGCTAGTGTTCTATGACAGGGACTCAGGATTTTATCTCATATGTCTGGCTTACACAGGGGCTATTCTAACGCAGTGGTGGCTCATTTGTAGACGTATCGAAAATCTTGAGAGCATGGTGAATGTAGGTTAAAAATTTGTGAGATATTTTTCAAATTTCTTTTCTATTCTTTTAGACCAATAAAATCGGAGACCTCGTCTATGGATTACCGTGGCCTACGAAGGTCCAGTTCTCACCAAATTATGCCAAAGAATATGGAGGAACTGTTCAGTCATACCTACTGATCATAGCCCGTTGTCAAGAAGGACTCGGATTCAGCTGTGGAGGATTTTTCGTTATGTCAATGGAAAAATTTGGTTATCTTTTAAATATGACCTACAATTTGCTAACGTTTTTGTTAGGCTATAAAAAGTGAAAACAATAATCTATTTAAATGATGTCGAAGCGCAGTAGCTTGAGTGTTTTTTGAAATATTGTAGCGTTGTTTATGATGATCGCAGTATTAGCGTCTGACATAGCTGTAGCTCGTAATTTTATTTTAGTAGTGTTGAAATGTCAGTGTAAATTGTATTGCTCAGCGGTGTTATGTATCTGTTGTTTGTTAGTGATCTGAAGACACAGAAGATGAGGAGGTTTTATGCCTGGTGGAGAAAGAGATCAAAAGAATTTCAGCTCCAGCGGGCCTTTCCCTGCTCAAAAAAAAAATAAAACGTTTTTTTAACTTACTCTATTCTCAATCGAAAACCTTTTCGACTAGACAAATGGGGTACTTCGATAAAAAAAAAACAGACATCTTATCGGCAAATGTATACAAGAAATGGCCGCAAGAATGGAAACTAGTTTCGATTACGGTGTCTTATCGGACAAATATTTACCTTATGAAGGCCACAGACAATTAAGAGCGAGACATTTATCGCTCTAGCACTGGTACTGGCAATAAAAATAATACTTAGTAGATAAGTTCCGTTTATCTGCATGCGCTTTTTGCATTTAGTTTTTCGAAGCAAAAACGAACTTTCACTTCGACTATTTGTTTTGGTTCTCTGCCAACAAAAAACTACCCAATGCGTAAAATATATTTGTAAAAGCCCGATTTCAAACTTGAATCAAACTGTATCAAAGAACATCGAGGAACTATTCAGCCATACCTATCGATTATAGCTCGTTGTCAGCGATGGTTCAGATTGAGCATTCTGCGTCATTTCATGTCGTGTTATGAAACAATGAGCAGAAACCTTATCGGTAAAATTCCACCAGAAAGTCGCCGCCCAGGAACTAGTTTTGAATTCTATCGGAAAAATGTTTGTACCAATGCCAGTACCAGCAATAAAAATTTTTTTGAGACCGATAACTCAACGACAACAGGAAGGAAAATAAAAGTTCCTATCCAGTAAATTCGAACATAGGATGACTCGTTCTCAAAAAGGATTCACGTTTACACTTTCTGTCACTAGAGCAAAAAGCGAAGTTAGTTATGGAATGATCGGGCCGATATCGTCCGATAGCCGGACCGATGTGGTTCGACAAAACTTACTGGGTTTCTAGGCAGTGTTGCTAAGTATACGGGAAATCGAAGACGTTTTTAATCAAATATGGGTTATTGCCAATGTAAAAATTTACACTCGTGGCGAGATAGGTCGGTTTTGGATATGTTGGTAATTTTCTCACGAAATTAAGTATGGCTTCGGGATCCATGCATGCAAACATCCGGAACAAACTAAAGTAATATTTAAACTATGCCGCTTTTGTCAGTCTACAAACCCACACCCAGGGAGGCGCCTATTGGCATATTGTCGCAAAACTGAAATGTAGAGGCGCTGCTTGTTTAGAGATGATACTTTTAGCAAGAGCTGTCAAATCGGTAGGAAAATTTCTAATTACTCCTCCTTTTCAACAATTTCTTATGAAAACGGGCAAATTCATTTTGAATTTTCATTTTTACTCTGAGGTGGTAATGTTGATCTTAGTTCATTGTGCGAAATCTACCGTTTATTCAGAATAGAGCATTAAACTTGGTTTGATACCATTTTTCAATTGCCTGAAAATAACAAATAAAGTATCCAAAACAAATATTACTCGATCGCTATACATTCTAGTACTCTAGAAATCAACATTACACTTGTTTCTGCTTAAAAAAAATGTTGATAGCTCTGGAAGTCGGATCCGGATGAAATTAAACAGCAACCTAAGAGACTATAGGAACATCCATTTGAGCCTAAGTTTGTGGAAATCGATCAAATCATCTCTGAGAAAATTTAGTCTGAGTCTCGTTTTAGAGTTTTTGACCCCTATTTCCGGTACTTCTGGAACCGGAAACTGGAAACCAGTGTAGCCAGTATAGCCTACGAATTAAATCGGTTTAGAGCCAAATCAAGAAGAATTTTACCCTTTTTTTGCGTAGTGGCTCTAAATGACGGTGTGTAATTTTAAACTTAACACTTTAGTTTAAACTGCTTTATCCTATGAAAGCATGATGAAATTCAATAGCAACCTGTGGGACAATGATATTTTTGATTTTATGGGTGACATTGTTTGACTCACATACATACACACTTAGCCCTCTGGTCCACTTTTCACTAGTCAATTTTTCAAGTGATTGCATAAACTTTCTATATGAGAAAGACAATAAGCGTACTTTTATAGAAAAGCATCGTTATCATGATTTTGTAATAACACTAACAAGTAAGTACAAAATGAATAAAATATTTACATGATTACTTTTTTTTCACCTGAAAAATATAGATTTAAATTTGACAACCCTGCACGCTATACGAAATTGAACAAAGCACGCTACGAACGGAACAAAGCCGTACTTACCGACGCGTACCAGTGTTGCATCGTCATTTTGAATGACGATTTAAATGTTTTAACGCTCATCGCCATCTAATTTCGGAACCGGAAATCTCATCTGGATGAAATTGCACATTATATTTAAAGAGAGCTTTAATTTGAATCATGATATGTGAAAATCGGTTTTACAGTTGCTGAGAAATCGAAGTGAGTTCGTTTTTGGAGCTTTTTTCACTATAATTGGTGCTTTCGGAAGCGGAAAACGACGACTAGTAGTCCCAAAGTTGTTTTATATATTCACTGACCAACAAGATCTACCAACTAGATGAAGTTAGCAATAAGTTTTATAAAAATGTGCACCTTTTTCCGCCATCGTTTGTGAAAAATTACCCAAGAAATTGAAAATATCGGAACCGGAAGACGGATCTGGATCAACTTTTCGGAGACTTTAAGACCTTTTATGTGCTTCGTAGCTTGTAAAAATCGGTTGATAAATTTTCAAAAATTGGCGCATATTACCTTGAAGTCGGATCCAAATGTGTTTTGATTCAACTGAATTCTGTACATAATTTAAGAATTAGAATTTAATTTCAAGTTTCAGCTTCAGAATTTGGTTCCAGAATACAGTTTCAAATGTCAAAACTATGACTCAGGTACTGAATCTTAATTCTAGACACAGCATGGAACGACCGAAATTAGCTCAGCGCCTAATTCGTATTACTGTTTTTGGATTAGTTGATTGTAACAACAAATATCCAAAATAACTATAAAATTAGTTAGAATTGAGAATTTACTTTGCTGAAAAATACTCTTATTTTTAAAGAATGTGTTTAGTTGGCGAATATCCTGGACAGAAACCATCAATATTTCAATCCAACACGAAATTCTCATTGACAACTAATTTTGTTATTGAAATCAGAAAATATGTTTCTATTTATCTATCACCATCATTGCTGAAGGACAGCACAAAGAAAACGAACATGCGATTGGTTTTATTAACAAGTTTATTAGCCAAAAACTCATGAGAAGTGTCAAATTAAAACAATCTATTAAAAAGTTGGAAAGACAGTCTTGTTGAAACTGCTTGCCAATTGTTTTGATGTTTCTCGCATATGTTACGATATATTCATATATAAATTTCTAAATCGATATGTAAAAATGACGTGAACTCTTAGTGGAAAGTGTATTTATTCATAATTTGTGCGCATTTGAAGCGGTTGTGCGTAAAAATGTTTTTACGCGGAACAGTGAAGTGAGTTTCAAAAGTTGCACTCTAATTATATATGTCAAATGATGTTTATTGTATCTTTCAACCTTCCGGGCTACGCCGTCTGGTGTATTATTTGTATTCGGTTTTTGTTTTCCGAGTGCTCAAAATTTTCAGTGAAAGAGTCGATTTCGCGAAGTCGAAAGAAGAAAACAGCTATTTAGAAGAAAAATTTACAAAAAGAAGTTTATGTTTCGTTTATGTCTTTTTCTCCAATACAACATCGTATCCCGCCAATATAGAAAAGACAACCGCGACTGAAATTCTTTTCGGTAGTAGTGTGCCATCTAGTGGCTAGTAGTCATTACGGTGTTAACGTTTTTTCGGTGACAGAGCGCCACACAGCTGCAAATTGCAGAAGCCAATTCAACCATTTATGTTGGTTGAAAACAATGTTTTATTTCTCTAATTCAACTTTAGATGAATGGAAATGTAGTGTGCCTTAGCTAAGAAATGACAGCACGTTTAATTGGTGAATTCAACTAAAAACATAGCCATTTCAACTAATATTTTATTATTATTATTATTAAGGGAATGAGAATTAAAAAATCTGAATTAGCAAATGTAAGATGTTTTTAGTTGTCTCAAAAAATAACTAACTAAAATCAGAAAATCAACTAATTTTTTCGCCACAATACTGATTTCGGTCTTTCCGTGTGAAACTAGATTTTTCAGTTAAATTCGGTATTCATATCCAGAATTCAGGATTTCAACTTCAAAATTGTGAAACAAAATTCTAGATCTGGATTCTAAAACATAATTTAAAGTCTGAACTCGAATTCTAGAACTAACTTCCGATCCACAATTTAATTCCTTAATTCAGTTTCAGAATTTAATTCTTAAATTCAGCTTTAGAATTCATTTCCAGAATTTAGGTTCAGAATTCAGAACCTGCATGCTGGAATTGAACTCGGAACTAAGGTTCTGGAACCAGATATCAAGATCGGAATTCAGTTCTAACATTAAATTTGGAAGCTGGATTCTGAAAATGAGTGCAGTTCTAGAATTATAGAACAAAATTCATGAGTCGATTTCTTGA